>NC_083483.1:14576314-14593814 GCF_030014155.1 Tachysurus vachellii
TTAGTGTGTGTGGCGTGTGTTAGTGTGTGTGGCGTGTGTTAGTGTGTGTGGCGTGTGTTAGTGTGTGTGGCGTGTGTTAGTGTGTGTGGCGTGTGTTAGTGTGTGTGGCGTGTGTTAGTGTGTGTGGCGTGTAGTGTCGTGTTAGTGTGTGGCGTGTGTGGCGTGTGTGGCGTGTGTTGGGCGTGTGTTAGTGTGTGTGGCGTGTGTTAGTGTGTGTGGCGTGTGTTAGTGTGTGTGGCGTGTGTTAGTGTGTGTGGCGTGTGTTAGTGTGTGTGGCGTGTGTGCGTGTGTGTGGCGTGTGTTAGTGTGTGTGGCGTGTGTTAGTGTGTGTGGCGTGTGTTAGTGTGTGTGGCGTGTGTTAGTGTGTGTGGCGTGTGTTAGTGTGTGTGGCGTGTGTTAGTGTGTGTGGCGTGTGTTAGTGTGTGTGGCGTGTGTTAGTGTGTGTGGCGTGTGTTAGTGTGTGTGGCGTGTGTTAGTGTGTGTGGCGTGTGTTAGTGTGTGTGGCGTGTGTGGCGTGTGTGGCGTGTGTGGCGTGTGTGGCGTGTGTTAGTGTGTGTGGCGTGTGTTAGTGTGTGTGGCGTGTGTTAGTGTGTGTGGCGTGTGTTAGTGTGTGTGGCGTGTGTTAGTGTGTGTGGCGTGTGTTAGTGTGTGTGGCGTGTGTTAGTGTGTGTGGCGTGTGTTAGTGTGTGTGGCGTGTGTTAGTGTGTGTGGCGTGTGTTAGTGTGTGTGGCGTGTGTTAGTGTGTGTGGCGTGTGTTAGTGTGTGTGGCGTGTGTTAGTGTGTGTGGCGTGTGTTAGTGTGTGTGGCGTGTGTTAGTGTGTGTGGCGTGTGTTAGTGTGTGTGGCGTGTGTTAGTGTGTGTGGCGTGTGTTAGTGTGTAGCACATCAGCAGAAGAGTCTGAATCGATGTGGTGGCGTCTCACCTTGATGATGTTGTTGACATTAAGCACGACTTCAGCAGACTTCACCGAGGTCACAGTGTTCTCCTTCAGACACTTCTCCTCCTCGTCCAGCAGAGACTCGAAGATCGAGGAGATCCCAGACACCTGAAAACGCACGCGCACGCGCACACACACACACACACACACTTAATTGGATTCTACCCATTATACTAAATAAAAAAAGATTTCAGATACAAAATAGTAAATAAATAAATAAATGAATAAATAAACCCTAGTCACACACATTACACATGCTGTGTGTGTGTGTGAGACGTGGTTACCTCTCTGAAGAAGACGTCAGCAGGTGTGAGACTAGACGGCACGCTGGAACCGTTTTTCCTCAGCGTGGCGGTGATGGCGGCGTTCACCAGCTCTGGCTGCTTACTGTGGTGGTTCTTCAGCGCGACGGCGGCCATCAGTTTCTCAGCATGTTCACGTAGCAGCAGCCTGGTCGCCATGGGAGATGAGCGCACCGTCGTGGAGGTGAGCCGGTCCAGGAGCCCAGTCTGACAGAAGGACGGAGAGAATCAGCGATTACTCAAAGCTCTCACGCTCGGATCTAACCGACAGTCTGACTGTCTACTGACCTGCAGCAGGAAGTCCATGAAGCAGTGGTGAGCTTTCATTTTGTCCTCCAGCTGGTGCAGCAGAATCAGCGAGGTCAGAGGGAAGCCGGCGTTCTCTAGAAAGGGGGGAAGGGGTGTGATATGAACATGTGACGTTCCGCCAGAAACAAACAGTATTTAATGCCACATTCAAGGAAAACTTTAACTCTTCTTTCATCTCGGCCCATAACGTGTAGCTAAAATGCTAAATGTGTAGCTAGCTCAATCTTCTTCATAAGAGGATCCGGTTGCTTAGCAACAGTGTTCCACTTGACCAGCTCCAGTAGGTTCGCATCCGCAACACGAAGGTGCGGCTTCCGTAATTCGAAGGTGACGTGACTCTTTAATTTACACGACCGTCAGCGTCAGTTCCCGCTCACAACCTCGCTGATGCTACGGCAAAACTCTCAGCTTTAGATTCCAGAATTCTGCTATCATTAGAACACAGTTTAGCTTCTTGCTAGCTGTCAGCGTCGGTCCCTCACCATCAGGCACCGACTCGGCCCAGCGAGGGTCAGACGCAGGATAATCATCTACCAGGTCCAGGTCGATCTGAGTCACCAGCGCATCCAGCTCCCCTCCTGCCCCGCCCTCTCCGTCATCGGGGAAGAGCTCGTCCGTCATCTTCTGGGCCTCCATTACACGGTTACTACGGGCAACGAAAGAACCGCTGATTCAGGGTTTGAATAGGATGCAACACCAAAGCACTGACAAGTGTGTGTAGATTTTGTGTGTGTGTGTGTGTGTGTGTGTGTTCTGTTCACCGGCAGAACTCCAGGAAGGCTTGTTTCAGCAGCTTTGTTTTGTCCTCTTTTGCCACCGTGTCTGTTTTCGGTGGCGTCGCCAGTGGAGTTCCCTACAGGAAAGGAAAAAGCACGGTTTAATTATTCTCGGTTATTTTGATCAGACCTAGATATTTAGACCTGGTTCTGACGGATGAGGATCCAACTTGGATCGGATTGGACGTTTTTTAGGAAGGAACGAGACCAGAAAAGAAGGAACTGACCCAGACTGGTATCAGAACATTAGAGAGGAAATAGCAGTCTAATGTTGTGATACCAGTCTGAATCCAGGTCTTATCCCTAATTTCCAGTCAGAATTCAGGATTTATCCCCAGTTTTCAGTCAAAAACCATGTTTAATCCTCGTATGCTAGATGGAATGCAGGTCTAATCCTAGTGCTCCTCATCCTCACATTCCGGTTTAATTCTCCTCCGTTAATTCTGATCAGTTGCTCGTCTTTATTTCCCGTCGGGATCCGTGTCCAGGTCTAATCCTCCAAATGAACTCTGATCTTTACATCACACATAAATTCGGATGCTCACCTCAGGTCCAGGTCCGGCCAGTGAGGTACACAGAGAATCCTCCATGGTCTCTGGCAAGATGGAGGCGCTCTCTCTGGGTACCACGGCAACCAGGCCATTCATCTGGGAGAAGAAAACGGGCAACTTGGCACACACGCCGCCGCCTCGGATACGGTCACCTAGAGGAGCCCGAACCCACAAAGCTCACTAAGTTCTAATGGAAGCACTAATGGTTCAGTCTGTGTGTGTGTGTGTGTGTGTGTGTGTGTGTGTGTAGAACACTCCCTGTGGTGTCATACCGGAGGTGTTAAAGGTGAGCTTCTCTTCTGGTAGACCGCTGCGGCTTGCGCCGGTGGTGCAGGTGTACACCATCTCCTCATTATACAGATACGCTGCAGGACTTTTTACCTGCGGCAACACCAACCTTGTCTTATGAAGCTCATCCTCGCTCTGGAACGAAAGTAAGACAGAGGGGGGGTAAAGTAACACAAATTGTAAGCTAATAGCCCCAGTTGAGCTCCAACTGCACCCAAAGTCACCATTTGTAAGAAATAGTTAAACAGCAGAATACGTTTGTATCGGAGTTTACCTGAAACGGCGGGTTGTACTTCGTGACCTCTACAGAGAGTTCGTCTGTCACGGGCAGCGTGGTGTCTGGGAGTGTGACCAAGCAAAAATACGCCAAACACGGACTATCAGCAGGATGCCACGCTGCAGCCAACACCACCAAACCAGTGCTGAGGGGAGAGAAAGTGCTCTGACTATTAAAGCCGAGTGCAGGGCGCCGAGCACAGAGCGCCGAGCACAGAGCGCCGAGCACAGAGCACAGAGCGTAGAGCACAGAGTACAGAGCATCGAGCACAGAGCGTAGAGTACAAAGTGTCGAGCACAGAGCGTCGAGCACAGAGCGTAGAGTACAGAGCGTCGAGCACAGAGCGTAGAGTACAGAGCGTCGAGCACAGAGCGTAGAGTACAGAGCGTCGAGCACAGAGCGTAGAGTACAGAGCGTCGAGCACAGAGCGTAGAGTACAGAGCGTCGAGCACAGAGCGTAGAGTACAGAGCGTCGAGCACAGAGCGTAGAGTACAGAGCGTCGAGCACAGAGCGTAGAGTACAGAGCGTCGAGCACAGAGCGTAGAGTACAGAGCGTCGAGCACAGAGCGTAGAGTACAGAGCGTCGAGCACAGAGCGTAGAGTACAGAGCGTCGAGCACAGAGCGTAGAGTACAGAGCGTCGAGCACAGAGCGTAGAGTACAGAGCGTCGAGCACAGAGCGTAGAGTACAGAGCGTCGAGCACAGAGCGTAGAGTACAGAGCGTCGAGCACAGAGCGTAGAGTACAGAGCGTCGAGCACAGAGCGTAGAGTACAGAGCGTCGAGCACAGAGCGTAGAGTACAGAGCGTCGAGCACAGAGCGTAGAGTACAGAGCGTCGAGCACAGAGCGTAGAGTACAGAGCGTCGAGCACAGAGCGTAGAGTACAGAGCGTCGAGCACAGAGCGTAGAGTACAGAGTGCAGAGCGTCGAGCGTAGAGTACAGAGCGTCGAGCACAGAGCGTAGAGTACAGAGTGCAGAGCGTCGAGCGTAGAGTACAGAGTACAGAGCGTCGAGCACAAAGCGTAGAGTACAGAGCATCGAGCACAGAGCGTAGAGTACAGAGCATCGAGCACAGAGCGTCGAGTACAGAGCGTAGAGCACAGAGCGTAGAGTACAGGGCGTAGAGTACAGGGCATAGAGTACAGAGTACAGAGTACAGAGCATCGAGCACAGGGCGTAGAGTACAGGGCGTAGAGCACAGGGCGTAGAGCACAGGGCGTAGAGCACAGGGCGTCGAGTACAGAGCGTCGAGCACAGAGCGTAGAGTACAGAGCGTAGAGTATAGAGCGTCGAGCACAGAGCGTAGAGTACAAAGTGTCGAGCACAGAGCGTAGAGTACAAAGTGTCGAGCACAGAGCGTAGAGTACAGAGCGTCGAGCACAGAGCGTAGAGTACAGAGCATCGAGCACAGAGCGTAGAGTACAGAGCGTCAAGCACAGAGCGTCGAGCACAGAGCGTCGAGCACAGAGCGTCGAGTACAGAGCGTCGAGTACAGAGCGTCGAGCACAGAGCGTCGAGCACAGAATACTTCTGCCTTCTCTCTGGTGAACCGAAATCTTAGTGTTACTTACTGACTGAGCTGCATGTCCAGATACGACACACGTACCCCCGCCTTCACCTCAGCATAGTTACTCTCAGAACCCTGTAGAACACACACACACACTCATGTAAATCACATGTAAACACTATACATCATGATACACAGGTCTGCATATACGTTAGAGATTGTCACTAGGGCTGGGCGATAAAACGATAACGATACGTATTGCGATAGACACGTGATCGATATCGATAATTATCGATATCGACCGATATGAAACACTGATATCGTGATACAGTTTTCAGCCATATTGCCCAGCCCTAATGGTCAAAGGTGAAATAGTTCCCAGGGTGACTATAAAAGGTATCCTGGGTTACGCTGTATGAGGTTTCACACTGCTCCTACTTTACAATCACTGTACAAACCCTGAATTAACCTTCTTCTTATTTGCATGTTAATGATCACATCTCACTGATTAACACATCAACCACTAATGATCTAATCATATCGTGAATATGAAGTTTTTCCAAACGGACACACGTGATCGGATCACGACACTCACCCAGATCGAGTCGGCAATGCTGTCGTAGAGGCTCGGGCAGGCGTTCCAGCTCAGGACCTGAACCTCCGTCGTGTCCCCGACCTCCCATTTATTCAACCCACATGTGCTGAGAGTGTAGAGGCAGCCCAAGTCTGGCACCCACAACACACTGTGCACCTGAAACACGACCGTGTCGGCGATACGTCAGGTCAAAAAGCAAATGGGACAGGGTTACCATGGCAACAGAATCTGGTATTATGTTCCTGTTCGCTTGATCACTCGTTGTTATTATCATCACACGTAAGAATCTTACTGTTGTGTCGGCTGGAGGGCTGCGGAGGCCAAACAGACTGGAGACACGGCGTCCAAGCCCTGACAGCATCCCGTGTCCCTGCTGCACGGGCCGCTGATAGAGCCTTCCGGAAGCCTCCATTCCCATCCGCAACATCTGCCCACGGTACGAGGACACAATGAAGCTGCCTCCCTGAGAGCAGAGGACAAGGAAGGATTCATGACATATTCCAACTACGGCACCGCTGAGGAGACGGCTCTGTCTGCGATTATCTGTAAGGGGCTCTGTATAATCCGCTGTCGTCATAGATACGGCTCATTCACAGGTCCTTGTGCGGCGTGCGCTACTCTGTAAGGAAACTTTCTGTGACTCACCCTGACTGCGGTCACGTAGTTACACAGGTGTCCTCCCAGATCAGCGTGCGTCTCTGTGTACGTCCCCTCGTGAGCCAGACTGGGCCAGAACCGGGCAAAACCGTCCGGAGACACGGCCAACACACACACCGACTGCCACAGACCAAGTGTGTGTGCGTGTGTGTGTGTGAAAGAGGGAGAGAGAGAGAGAGAGAGAGAGAGAGAGAGAGGGAGGGAGAGAGAGAAAGGGAGGGAGAGGGAAAGGGAGAGAGAGAGAGAGAGAGAGAGAGAGAGAGAGAGAGAGAGAGAGAGAGAGAGAGAGAGAGAGAGAGAGAGAGAGAGGGAAAGGGAGGGAGAGGGAAAGGGAGAGAGAGAGGGAGAGGGACAGAGAGAGAGGGAGAGAGAGGGAGAGAGAGAGTGAGAGAGAATAAACTTCACAATGATGCACGTTCATCAAAGTCAGTGGCCAGGCCGTGGTTGATTGATTGACTGAGTAATTAATTAAAAGATATAAAATAATAAATAACACTTATTTATCAGTACTTTATAAACCGGCTGCAGCATTTGGATTTAAGGATTTTTATATCTGAGTAGAATTTATGAAGCACTGAGGAAGAGAGAAGAACCTGTATGGACGCTGACTCCAGTGGAGACGAGGAGCTGATGGAGATGAGCTCAGCGCTGTAGGCGTAATCACTGGGGGATAACTGCAGGTCCTTACACACAGACAACTACACACACACACACACGCACGCATGCACGTTCACACACACAGTTTATAAAACAAGTTTATTATTATAATTATTGTTGTAGAATATTATTTATTTTTCTTTTCTATAAACACACTTATTTACTACATCACTGTCAAATAACAGTAATAATAATAATAACAATAATAATAACAATAATAATAATAATAACAATAATACTTTAGTATTATTTTCATTTTATTTCATTCACACTTAACTACATTTACTTTTAAACTGGAGCCATTTAACATTTTACTTTTATTACCATTTTTCCTTTGACTCATATGGAAAAAAATAATAAATATATACACACACACACACACACATACAATACACTTTATGTGTTTTGAGTTTTTCAACAATTTTATGTCATTGTTAATCATTTTATTACATTTTTAACAGTACCATTGTGTAGCTTAAACCATTTGGCCACCAAAAAAAACACTACAGAAATTTATTGTAAACATTCCTCTGTACCTTCGCTACTGCAGTCTGACAGATCTTCCAAACGATGAGCCTCTCCCCACACACCATCCACGCCCAGCCAGATTCCTCCAACTTTACAGAGATCTGGTCGTCCGCTATAGAACCAACACACACACACTTAACTAGGGAATGATCTCATTACACAATGAAAGATGTAACACACTACCCGAGCTCTAGTACCTTCTGCCATGGTCAGAGCCTCCATCACTTTGACAGGAAGAGACGAGCCAAACGTCTGCACATCGAAATGGTCCGAGTCCACCGTGGCACAGGTCTGCACCCGTGTGGGAGTCGCTCGACTGCAGGACACCACGCAGGACAATCAGCCGACAAAACAAAGACACACAGAAATATGGAGAAAATCTGTGTCAATTTTATGTGCCCATTTTAATAGACAGAAGTGTCAGTTTTCTGTAACTAACATAAATAACCCTTGTCCTGGTGTTTCTGAAAGTCAGAGCTCATGTCCTCCTGCACTACACCTGTGTGTGTGTGTCTGTACCTGTGGGTCAGAGCTCATGTCCTCCTGCACTACACCTGTGTGTGTGTCTGTACCTGTGGGTCAGAGCTCATGTCCTCCTGCACTACACCTGTGTGTGTGACTGTACCTGTGGGTCAGAGCTCATGTCCTCCTGCACTACACCTGTGTGTGTGACTGTACCTGTGGGTCAGAGCTCATGTCCTCCTGCACTACACCTGTGTGTGTGTGTCTGTACCTGTGGGTCAGAGCTCATGTCCTCCTGCACTACACCTGTGTGTGTGACTGTACCTGTGGGTCAGAGCTCATGTCCTCCTGCACTACACCTGTGTGTGTGACTGTACCTGGGGGTCAGAGCTCATGTCCTCCTGCACTACACCTGTGTGTGTGTGTCTGTACCTGGGGGTCAGAGCTCATGTCCTCCTGCACTACACCTGTGTGTGTGTGTGTGTGTGACTGTACCTGGGGGTCAGAGCTCATGTCCTCCTGCACTACACCTCTGTGTGTGTGTGTGTGTGTGTGTGTGTGTGAGACTGTACCTGGGGGTCAGAGCTCATGTCCTCCTGCACTACACCTGTGTGTGTGTGTGTGACTGTACCTGGGGGTCAGAGCTCATGTCCTCCTGCACTACACCTCTGTGTGTGTGTGTGTGTGTGTGTGTGAGACTGTACCTGGGGGTAAGAGCTCATGTCCTCCTGCACTACACCTGTGTGTGTGTGTGTGTGTGTGTGACTGTACCTGGGGGTCAGAGCTTATGTCCTCCTGCACTACACCTGTGTGTGTGTGACTGTACCTGGGGGTCAGAGATGCCCTGTGGGGTGAGAACAGAAGCCCCGACGGCGTGTTGACACTTTTCCTGCCGCTCCTCGCTGTATGCCTCCGTCCTGAGGCTCCACGTGGAGTAAACATCCCGATCCACGTGTTTGTTTCTAACACAAAACTCCTGAAGCCGCAAATCTATAAATAAATAAATAAATAAAAAACCGAAAGGCTCAAATTCAGGTGTCTTTATTCCTCTGTAACGCGCCACAAACGGATGAAAACGCGCGCGCGATTGACGTCAGGAGGCGCGGAAAATACACGTCACACGTCGGCGACGCGGAAAGTAATACGTTATTATTTGTTGTCATTATATTTATTTCACGTTATGACTTTATTTTTACTTTATTTTAGTTTTGTCTGGTCTGTGCTTCTACTGTGCCTTCTATATTACGTCAAAGCCTTTTGTTGTACACTGATTAATGCCATTTTGTTGAATTCAGATATTTGTACATGATAAAATAAATGTATATTTAATATATAGTTAAATAAATGAAACATTGTGTGTTTATTACTTGTGTAATAATAACGTAATGCAAGTAAACGTGTATTAAATATTCACTACTTTTGAATATGTTTTTTTTTAATATAAAAAATAAAGATAAATAATAATGGATAAAAATAAAAAGCCTTGAATTAAAAGATCTATTTTTTTCACAGCCAGTCGCATCTTCGGTGAAACCTTATCATTTAATATGTTTATCTTTCCTCTGTTTAGATCAGATTTACACTTATTTGCACGTATCTGGAGTTCGCTTGTTGTACTAAGAGAAATCTGGTGTGCAGCGCCTCCTACAGTCAGACCCCTGAAACTACAACAAAACGTTTATTCGTTTTTTGTTGTTGTTTGTTGTTGTTGACCTATTCACTTGTTTACTTACCTTCCTTCTTTCTTATTTCTTTTCTTCCTTACTTACCAACCAACCAATATACACACTTACACCTACATACTTGAATACTTATGTACTTTCTTACCTTACGTTACTTCTTTAAGATAAATGATTAATTCGAATTAAGATATTAAAGTTTGAGATTCAGTCCTTCTCTAATATATCCTGGTACATCAATCCAGGATGTATATAGCAACATTTATATGTGGAACTTGATTTATTTGTCATTAATGTGTAAATATACTGTATATTTTAATATGGTGTCTGGACTCATCAGTTTACATATTAAATTATATTTAAATTCTTAATATGTCATTAAAACATAATATATTTCATATATTATGTCATATTAAACATAATTATATTTATATATCAATATATTTTTGTTTACGCCTTTAGATACCTTTTTTTTTAGAATATTAGGACTGTAAATGCACTCTCTCTCTCTCTCTCTCTCTCTCTCTCTCTTTCTCTCTCTCTTTCTCTGCCTTGCTTGTGATTCATTCACTCTGACTGTAGTTTCAATTCAATTCAATTTATTTGCATAGCGCTTTTAACAATTTCCTATTGTCTCGAAGAAGCTTTACAGAATTATGGAAACAGAAGAGACCTTTTGATCGAAGTAGGCGTGACAGATCATAAAAATTTTTTTAAAAAAACCTCTCAGGACACTACTGTGGCGCAAGACCATTAGGTGCTTTATAGGTTAATAATAGCATTTTATAATCAATGCAAAACCTGACTGGAAGCCAATGCAGTGAGGATAAGACAGGGGTGATGTGTTCATATCTTATGGTTCTAGTTAGGACTCTAGCTGCTGTGTTCTGGACTAACTGGAGCTTGTTTATGCTCCTACTGGAACATCCAGACAGTAAAGCGTTACAATAATCCAAACTAGAGGTAACGAATGCATGAACTAGTTTTTCTGCATCTTGTAATGACATCATATTTCTTATCTTAGCAATATTTCTGAGATGAAGGAAGGCTACCCTTGTGGTATTATCTATCTCTTATTATTTATTTAAAGCTTCTAATGAGAGGCCGGTATCAATAATCACACCGAGGTCTTTTACTGCTGCACATGATGTAATAGAAAGACCATCCAGAGTTACTCTGTAATCAGAAAGCTTACTTCTGTCTGCCTGTGGTCGCAGTAAAAGCACTTCTGTCTTGTCAGAGTTAAGCAGGAGGAAGTTAGTAAGCATCCACTGTCTAATGTCCTTCACACAATCTTCAATCTTATTAAGCTGTTGACTCACGTCTGACTTACAGTAGCTGAAACATATAGCTGCTTGTCATCAGCATAACAGTGGAAACCAATACCATGGTTACGAAAAATTGCACCAAGGGGTAGCATTACAGTATATGGAGAAAATCAATGGGCCTAAAACAGAACTTTGCGGAACACCGAACATTACTTTAGTTTGTTTAGAGTGGTCACCATTTAGATCTACGAACTGATATCGATTTGTCAAAAAAGACCAGATCCAGGAGAGGGCTGTCCCTTTAACACCAACAACATGTTCTAGCCTATCAAGTAGTATAGAATGGTCAATGGTATCAAAAGCCACACTAAGATCAAGTAAAACTCGCAAAGAGACAAAACCCTGTTCAGAGGCCAGTAACAGGTAATTTACAATTTTAACCAGCGCCGTCTCTGTGCTATGATGAGGCCTAAATCCTGACTGATACATTTCATGAATATTATTCCCATGTAGGTCTGAACATAACTTCTGAGCTAAAACCTTTTCTAGGATCTTGGAGATAAAGGGGAGGTAGTTTGCTTGTTGCTGTTGGTTCCTGATCCTGTGTGTGTGTGTGTGTGTGTGTGTGTGTGTGTGTGTGTGTGTGTGTGTGTGTGTGTGTGTGTGTGTGTGTTGTGGAGGAACCTGTTGACCGCACCCTGGATATTTCCCACGTGACATTAAAAGTTAAATATAAATGTCAGAGTTTAAACTCCATTGTTTTTACACCTTTTTCAGGGGCGTCACACACAGAGAAGAATGTTTAATGTTTAACGCTTTAATTGTATTAAATGTAAATGTATTATTCACCCTGTCTAGTGAACTGCATGTGTATGTGACTCTCCTCCTGTCCGGCAGGTGGCGGTATTGAGTGTGTGTGTGTGTGTGTGTGTGTGTGTGTGTGTGTGTGTTTTGGTTTGGCTTTCACACAGACAGTAAACAGAGAGAAGGCGATATAAGACCTTATATATTTCTCTTGGTGTTCGAGGCTGTAATGTCGCTCCTTAACGACACATTTACTGGGACTTAGTGAAGCTGTGTTTGGGATATTAGTCTGCAGTTTCCGGGTCTTTAATAAAGAGGAGGACCGAAGCGCTCGGTCATGTTCTGAGGAGAAGAAAGGAGACAGGAGAAAAGAAGAGGAGGAAAAAGAGGAGGACAAACACCGGGGATGCGAACATGGCATCGGTGCGCGTGGCGGTGCGCGTGCGGCCCATGAACCAGCGGTGAGCACAAACCTGTGGTCTGTGATTTAGACTCGAGTGACTCGACTGTCCGTCTGTCTTCACTCAGCTCACTGTAGTCTACAGACCGGTCACCATCATCACTATAGTGCACTCAACTAGGACACCAGGGGGCATTTAGGAGTTTACTGTCATCTCTGTCTGTCTGTCTCTTTTTGTCTGTCTGTCTGTCTGTCTGTCTGTCTGTCTGTCTCTTTTTGTCTGTCTGTCTCTCTCTTTCTGTCTGTCCCTCTGTCTGTTTGTCTCTCTCTTTCTGTCTGTCCCTCTGTCTGTCTGTTTGTCTCTTTCTGTCTGTCTGTCTGTCTGTCTCTGTCTAGTAGTAGTAGTAGTAGTAGTAGTAGCCTTTATTGTCACTGGTCACAGGTACCAGCGAAATTAGCCATCAACCTGCCCATACCCCCCCATCAACCCCCACTCCCCACTACTATATTGTAAGTATTGTATATACTTACAATATAGTAGTGGGGAGTGGGGGGTGGAGGTAATCCAGCACAGGCAAGCAGCCATCAGGTCCTGCGGCCTTTCGGCGCTGGTCACAGACCCGCTTGTCAGACTGGCGGTACAAAGAGGCGAAGGCGTGGGATGGGGGGTGGGGGGTGAGTGCATATCTTTATATATGTATGTGTGTGTGTGTGTATGTATGTAAGTGTAGGCCTGGAGAGTCGTTGCTCCCGGCATCAAATCTTGGTGTGCCTCAGTCCGCAAGATTGTCATAGCGATACACAGCAAATTGCCATGGAGACAACCTTGATTAGTCCCAAAGAGAGTCAACAATCAGCAGGTGTCTGTAGAAGTGGGGGAAGGTCTGTCTGTCTGTCTCTCTTTGTCTCTCTCTTTTTCTGTCTCTGTCTGTCTCTCTCTTTCTGTCTGTCCCTCTGACTGTCCCTCTGTCTGTCTGTCTCTGTCTGTCCCACGGTATGTCTGTCTGTCTGTCTGTCTGTCTCTCTTTTTCTGTCTCTGTCTGTCTCTCTCTTTCTGTCTCTGTCTGTCTGTCTGTCTCTGTCCCTCTGTCTGTCCCTCTGTCAGTCCCTCTGTCTGTCCCTCTGTCTGTCTGTCTTTGTCTGTCCCACGGTATGTCTGTCTCTGTCTGTCTGTTGTCTCTGTCCCTCTGTCTGTCTGTCTCTCTCTGTCTGTCTCAGTATCTCTCTCTCTGTCACTCTCTCTGTCTCTTGATTCTCATTGTCTTTCCTACTCCTTTCTATTTTTTCATCCAGTCTTCATCTTCTTTCTTTCCTCTTTCCCTTTCCAGCTTGTTTTGCTTCCAGTTGTTTTGTTCCCTTTCTTCTCTCTGTCTGTCCATTCAGTCCTTCATTTCTATCTGTCTTCCCTGTACCTCCATCCATTCTTTATGTCTGTCCTCCCCATCTTCCTTCCTTCTATCCTTCCTTCCTTCCTCTCAGTCATTCTCTGTCCATCCTTCTTTCTTTTCTTCCGTTCTATTTTTCCTTCCCGTCCATCCTTTGTTTGTCCTGTTCTTCTGTCCTTCTTGTCTGTAATTCCTCTCTATATTTCCTTCCTGTTGTCACCTTTTTTTATTTAACTCATCAGCTTATTAACAGCTCCTGTGTGTGTGTGTGTGTGTGTGTGTGTGTGTGTGTGTGTAGCTCATTACACTAATTTAATGTCCTATGGAAATCAGTAGTTCAGTGTCGGTGTGTTTGGGTGTTTTTAAGGAAATTATTTTGAGTTTTGATACATTTCCTTTTAATGCTGAAAAGAAAATCTTTTTAAAATGTCTTTATTTCACCAAAAGACCACAGTTTTATTCCTGCTGAGTCACTGAACAGATAAAAGCTAATGAGAGCTCAATAATTCAGAGGAAATGTGTGTGTGTATTTGTGTGTATGTGTGTACTTGTGTGTGTATTTGTATGTGTGTGTGTGTGTGTGTGTGTGTGTGTGTATATATGTGTATATGTGTGTGTGTATGTGTATTTGTGTGTGTGTATATGTGTATTTGTGTGTGTGTATATGTGTATTTGTTTGTGTGTGTGTCTTTTTTTAAAGAAACACTTTCTGTGGAATTGGGGATGTTTTTGATGGTGCTGATGGTGCTGATGGTGCTGGTAAAACATCAGCAGTTGGAAAGGTGGTTGATTGATGAACTCTCTGTGACTCATCTGATGGTTTTTGTTTCTTCTCCGCAGGGAGAAGGAGCTCTCAGCCCAGTGCATCATCGAGATGGAAGGAAACAAGACAACTATTACCAACTTAAAAGTGAGGAACACGGAGAAAGTTGAAAAATTCCGTTATAACAAAGAGACAGAATAGTTAAACATGAACAGCAGCAACACACACATTTCATCACATTCATAATTTATAGTTACAATAACAAACAGTCATGCTTTTGTTGTAAAACACTGACTTTCTTATGTGCTCCAGATCCCTGATGGCGTGACGGGTGACTCGGTGAGAGAGAGAACTAAAACCTTCACGTATGATTTCTCCTATGACTCGGGCGACCGCAAGGGCACCGGCTTCGTCTCACAGGAAAAGGTGATTTAAATACAGTAAAGTATTTATGTTGGCTTCCTAAAGTGTGATTCTGATTCTTACTTCAAAATTCTACAACAGCTCAGAGTGTTTATGGGCTTTAAATGTCGTACTCATGGCACTGGACTTGAACTTGTGCTGTCCTGGTTATGGACAAAGGCTGATAATTTATAAAGAGTCCTGAGACGTCCTGGGGTGTCCTGAGACGTCCTGGGGTGTCCTGAGACGTCCTGGGGTGTCCTGAGACGTCCTGGGGTGTCCTGAGATGTCCTTTAGTGTCCTGAGACATCCCGAGGTGATCTGAGACATCCTGAGACATCCCGAGACGTCCTGAGACGTCCCGAGGTGTCCCGAGACGTCCCGAGACGTCCCGAGGTGTCCCGAGACATCCCGAGACATCCTGAGACGTCCCGAGACATCCTGAGACGTCCCGAGACATCCTGAGACGTCCCGAGACATCCTGAGACGTCCCGAGACATCCTGAGACGTCCCGAGGTGTCCCGAGACGTCCCGAGGTGTCCTGAGACATCCTGAGACGTCCCGAGGTGTCCTGAGACATCCTGAGACGTCCCGAGGTGTCCTGAGACATCCTGAGACGTCCCGAGGTGTCCCGAGACGTCCTGAGACGTCCCGAGGTGTCCTGAGACATCCTGAGACGTCCCGAGGTGTCCTGAGACGTCCCGAGGTGTCCTGAGATGTCCCGAGGTGTCCTGAGACGTCCCGAGGTGTCCTGAGACATCCCGAGGTGTCCTGAGACATCCCGAGGTGTCCTGAGACATCCCGAGACGTCCTGGGGGTGTCCTGAGACGTCCTGGGGGTGTCCTGAGACGTCCTGGGGGTGTCCTGAGACGTCCTGGGGGTGTCCTGAGACGTCCTGGGGGTGTCCTGAGACGTCCTGGGGTGTCCTGAGACGTCCTGGGGTGTCCTGAGACGTCCTGGGGTGTCCTGAGACGATCTCAGCTGTCCTAACCTTCCTTTAGAGTTTATAAGCTGTTCTGAGCTGCCCTGAGATTTCTTGAGACGTTTCACAATGTCCTGAGACATTATATGTCCTGAGATGTCCTGAGACATTATGAGATGTCCTGAGATAGCATGGCAATATCCTAAGATATTTTGAGCTCTCCTGAGATATCGGGAACAGTCCTGTGATATCCTGAAACATTGTGTTTAATTTGGTGCTGTGTGAATAAATTCTACATTGAGCTGAGTGTCCAAGACCAGCTCATTAACGTTTTAACGTTTATTAGCTTGCTGAAATCAGATCCTTGCTGTGGCTATAACAGAAAATGGTCCAGATTTATTAGGTCTGTTCCGGGATTGTTTGTTTTCAGAATCCTAAATCAGCTTATGGTTCAGTCTCCTAGCTTTGGGTCGTGATCGTTTCATGCGGCTCTTGTCGTATGAAAGTAGGTCAGCGTATCTCGGCGCTGATCCTGTGGGCGCCACAAAACCACGCACCTCGGTGTTTTCCTGCTTCAACACTAAACGCACAGATTATGGAGAAGAATGTGGTGTTCAGGGGGGGGGGGGAACCCTGAGGAGTGGAACTGTACTGAGAAGAACAATCGTGATTCTGACCCTAATCTCTTCCTTAATCTGGCCCTCAGGAACATAAGAACATGGGGTATGTTTGTGCACTGAACTTCGGACACTGAGTGTTGTGCAGCTGCTTGATTGGGTTAACGGATCCCCTCCAATCGCCATGACGACCATAGTGGCATTGTTTTCAGTTAATTTGTTAGCAAACGCATCTAGCTGACTATACTAGTAAATATTAGCTAGCTAGGTATTATCATGACTGTTTATGACCCTGCTGACTGGAAGTGTAACAAATTGCATCAGAAATAATAAGAAACAAAATCATCATCCTTTGCTTTAAGTGCCTTTTTTTTTTTTTTAATAAGACGTATCAATAACTTTACTGTAATTATACACTCTTCTCTGCTTATTGTGTTGTCTCCTGTTCCATCGCTTTCTGTTTTATTTATAGCTTCCTAGAGCATATTTTGAAACAAACATATTTCTGCCTGTCATGTTGTTTGTGAGCTCCATGATCAGGATGTGAGGTATTAAGCAGAGAACAGCAGCGGACTTAAACCCGAACCTTGTGGAACACCAAACTTTGTGCGCTTCTGTATATCCGCTACATTGTTGAGTCAGTTCCATGTCAAAATATCATAATCGACAGTGTGACACGTAACACTCAAGTAAACAAAACAAAACAAGGACAGAAAGATCTCACCAAACTGCAACAAGATGGAGGTCATTGACTTGTTTATCCAGAAACAGTGATGCTTCTGGAAACCATCCTGAAATGCATCATGCTAACATATCATCGCTGTCGGGCGGAAACCTCGTATGTCCAAATTTGGTCAATTTCATATTTTTTCACATATCGATGCTATTGGTCAGTCCCCACGTGAGTCTGTTATTTTTACAAGTTATTAACCAATCTAAAGTCTTGAAAATAGCTTGAGCACAAATCTCATAACTCCATTGGACACTTCAACTGTCCACCTCTTCCTCACTCCGCGGGAGAGCTTCACGTCATATTTCTCCTCAAGAAGAGTCGCAACGAATCAACACGTCTTCTGAGGTAAATGTCTTCAAAACACTGGGCTCAAAGAAAAAAAAATCTTGACCCCCGCTAGTTCTGGTGCTCGTCTGAGGACAGGAATTTAGCACAAGACAATCCACTGCAACGCGGACTAAACCCTGTGCACTGCAGATAAGGTACGGCGTTTTTTTAATTTCCTGAAAAATAACAGTTTTGGAGATACGAGGATTCCGCCCAACAGTGACGATATGATGATTAGCGAACATCCCCGGACCTTGATGTGTGTTTGTGTGTGTTTAGGTCTTTAAGGACCTGGGTTCAGATGTGCTCAAGGCAGCGTTTGAAGGCTATAACGCCTGCATCTTCGCATATG
>NC_083483.1:14598814-14701314 GCF_030014155.1 Tachysurus vachellii
CAGAGGTAACGACATGTATCCGCCATGTCAGTGTTTCAGTCACTTTATGCTAATGTCACACATGCACACTGAACACTCTCTCCACCGCATATTGACAAGACACGCCCCTTTCTGCTAATGTCACACATGCGCACTGAACACTCTCTGCACCGCATATTGACAAGACACGCCCCTTTCTGCTTATGTCACACATGCGCACTGAACACTCTCTCCAACGGCTATTGACAAGACACGCCCCTTTCTGCTTATGTCACACATGCGCACTGAACGCTCTCTTCGCCGCATATTGACAAGACACGCCCCTTTATACTAATGTCACACATGCGCACTGAAAACACACTCCACCGCATATTGACAAGACACGCCCCTTTCTGCTTATGTCACACATGCGCACTGAACGCTCTCTTCGCCGCATATTGACAAGACACGCCCCTTTCTGCTTATTGGCTACACGTTTGTTTTGTTTGTCGGCGCGACTCAGTATTCTGAAGCATTTCTCAAACATCGTGCACCGCACCTTTAAACAACCATAAATAACAATAAATTCTTTGAATGAATTTATACACCACCAGACCAACCAATGAGCCAAACAGGCAGCAACCACTAAATAGGCCGAAAAATGCCTACACAATCTAACCAGCTACCCGATGAAGCATCGGCCTACGTTTCCCTGACAGATCGCTCACTTTTTCCCTTTTTCTCACCTCATGCTTCTCAGAGATGTCAGTCAGCTGATGTCACACGCCAACTGACTTCTTTCAGCACTGAACAGTGTCATAATGAATCACAGCATGATACCGTTTCACTCTGCAGTTTTGCACGGCTTGGGACTGGAGAGCGAACATTGTCTGTTTGAGAATCAGGATGGCACCGTGACCCTGATCCCTCTGAACGAGTCGCAGTGCTCCGTTAACGGAGTTCAAGTCACCGAACCCTGCCAACTCAACCAAGGTCTGTCTCTCTTCCTGTAACCAGTTATAACCCGACACACCTTCGAACCGTTAAACGAGTCTTGATTTGCTTTACATGTGTAGTCTGGTTGTGTTCATGTGTACATCATACAGGAGAACACACTGTAAATTCTGTGAGGTGGCGCTGGTCAGTGTGACACTCTGTGATGGTGAATCTCATTTTGCTAAAGAATAAAACAAATCTCATGTGAAATCTTGGAGTGTATTCCACATTCCCCAGACTTACAGTGTTTGGTTCTTCTCTCTTTCTATTATCTTTCATTCCTTTATCTGTTCATTTAGTAGTTTTGGTTATTGTGCGTTTGTTTGTGTGCGTGTGTGTGCGTTTGTTTGTGTATGTGCGCGTTTGTGTGTGTTTGCGTGTGTGTGTGTGTTTGTGCGTGTGTGTGCGTTTGTGTGCTCAAAGGTGCTGTGATTCTGCTGGGCAGAACCAACATGTTCAGATTTAACCATCCTAAAGAGGCAGCTAAACTACGTGAGAAAAGGAAGGTCAGTGTCTCTCTCTCTCTCTTTCTATCTCTCTTTCTGTCTCTCTTGCTCTCTCTCTCTTTCTATCTCTCTTTCTTTCTCTTTCTCTCTCTCTCTTTCTCTCTCTCTCTCTCGCTCTCTTTCTGTCTCTCTCGCTCTCTTTCTGTCTCTCTCGCTCTCTCTCTCTCTCTTTCTATCTCTCTTTCTTTCTCTCTCTCTCTCTCTCTCTCTCTCTCTCTCTCTCTCTCTCTCTCTCGCTCTCTCTTTCTCTGTCTTTCTCTCGCTCGCTCTCCCCTCTCTTCCCCCCCCCTCTCCCCCTCTCTCTTGCGTGCTCTCTTTTTCTCTCCCCCCTCTCTTTCTCTCTCTCTCTCACTCCCCCCCTCTCTCCCCCTCTCTAACTCTCTCTCTCTCTCTCTCTTTCTCTCTCTCGCTCCCCCCCCCCCCCCCCTTTTCCCTAATGTTAGAATTTGGTTTCTTTTGTTATTTTAGAGCGGTCTGCTCAGCACACTGAGTCTCTCCATGACGGATCTTTCCAAGTCCTGTGAAAACCTCTCTACAGTCATGCTTTATAACCCTGGGTAAGCAGCTCTGGATACGTACGTGTGTGATTCTTCCTCTTCTTCCTCCCATCTTAGTTTTTCTCCCTGATCTTCCTCTCTCCATGCTTCTCTCCCCAATCCTCATCCACGGTACCACTCGCCTGCGCTTGGATTTAAAGGCATACGTCACCCAGATGCTCTAACGTAATGCTAACGAGGAGTGAGCGGGAATCTGACAGAAAGTTTCTAGCTTTCATCTGAGCTTGAGAACGTTAGCACTTTGGGTGACTTGTTTGGTTTGAGATGCCAGAGTTCCTTACATTTGCTTTATCTGTGCCTGAATTTTTGCAGTAGATGTTTCATTCCAAGGGCTCCCACATTTAGCGGTGTTTAACGCTGTGTTTCTGAACTTCCCTGATCACAGCCTCTACACAGAGAAGGGGCCGGTCTTTCTCAGGTAGACCAACCAGTGAGAAAAAAACAACTGAACCTAACTGTCCTAACATCAGCTGTCTTTTTCATTTGTTCACTTTTTTTTTCTCACATAGATGCAGTCCATTTTTGGTTTTTTTTTGGAACTGACTACAATTTTCCTTTTCCTCAGGACATTTTAGTATCTGTCCAAAACAATATTCACTCGCTATTTTAATGAGAGACGTTAACATGCATCATAGAGCGTAAAGGTTAAGTCCGTTATAAACAGTTCACCAAAATTCAAACCTTAACGGATTAAGCATCTAACATCTAATGTTTACACTAAACACCTACAACAAACACGATGTTGGTGGATACTAAAATGTTCTCATGAAAGATGCACGCAATGATCTAGTGATACATGTCGTGTGTGTGTGTTGATGCTCATTGCTTTGCATGTACCAGCTCATTACTGCCATTTATGTGTGCGCGTGCGTGTGTGTGTGTGTGTGTGTGTTGTGCAGTGTGTGTGTGTTGTGCAGTGTGTGTGTGTGTGTGTTGTGCAGTGTGTGTGTGTGTGTTATGCAGTGTGGTAAAACTGTCCATTCTAAATTTTTTGAATAACATGTTCAAAAGTGTGTGTGTGTGTGTGTTTGACTTCAGTTAACAGTGTGTCATGTTTTACAGACTGGAGTTTGAGAGGCAGCAGCGAGAAGAGCTGGAGAAGCTTGAACACAAAAGGTCTGGTAAAAGGAAAAGAACTGTGTAAAAGAAAAGATGTATATTAATTGTAATATAAGGTGGTTATTGTGTGTGTGTGTGTGTGTGTGTGTGTGTGCGTGTGTGTGTGTGTGTGTGTGCGTGTGTGCGCGCACCACAGGCGTCTGATCAAGGAGATGGAGGAGAAGCAGAAGTGCGAGAAGGCAGAGCTGGAGCGAATGCAGCAGGAGGTGGAGTCTCAGAGGAAGGAGTCAGAGCAGGTGCAGCTGCGCATCCGCAGGCAGGAGGCGAGTCTGCGCAAGCGCAGTCAGGACATCGAGAGCCGCATGAGGGACCTGCTGGCAGAGAAAGAGCGCTTCCAGGTGTGCACATCTGGGATATCATGGAGGGGTGGGGTTTAGAGAGGAGATTATAGTGGAGTATGTGTCACAGAGGTATTAGGGTAGGAGGGACCTGTGCTCCAGATGGTTACCGTGGAGTTAGGGGTGGGAACTCTTTTCAGAGGTTACAGTGACAATAGGGAGGGGTGTAGAGAACAGTGACATAAAATTAGGGATGAGAACTTCTCTCCGATTGGTCACAGTGGTGTTAGGGGCGGGACCTATGCTATGATTGGTTATAAAAGTGTTAATGGCAGAAATGGTTAATGACTTTAAGAGTTTTGCTTTATGGTATATGCTGAGAACAAGAACTACACTCAGATCGGTCAGTCGTATTATGAGCGGAATGTAGAAGAGAAATAGAGTGTGTTTTAAAAAAATGTGTATATATTTTGCTGGGTTCTTTGCTAAAGAGAGAGGATTGAACCCTTTTTAGGAGGAGCGTCACAGAGAGCAGCAGGAGCAGAAACAGAGGAGAAAGCAGCAGCAGCTGGAGCAGCATGTGGAGGAGGAGGTGGAGGAAGAGGAGGCGCAGGAAAAGGAGGCGCAAGAGGCAGAGGAGGAGGAAGAGGAACGTGGAGAGGATGTGCAGGTCAGGAGAGAACACGCAGAGCAGACGGAGCTCTTCAGAGAGCTGGAGCGTCTGAAACGGGAGCGAGAGGAGCAGGCTGTGAAAATCCAGCTGGAGAGGAGGTGAAGACGGACGACACAAAAAAAAACATCTTCATAAACACGTTGAATTTATGATTTAAAAAAAAAATAATTTGATTTTCTGTATCCGCACGTCTAGACGTCTGGAGGAGCAGGAGCGAGAGCAGCTCTCTCTCGTGGGCCGTCTGGAGGAGCAACTGAGGGAGCGGAGCGAGGAGGCGGCGGCGCTCTTGAGCCGAGACGAAGCTCGCCGTCTCGAGGAGGAGCAGCGAACGCTGGCTGAGATACGAGAGGGTCTGCTGCTGGCGAAGGTGGCAAGGGTGGATGGCGAGGACGCCGGCGAGGAGGCCCTGAGGAGCGCCAGGGAGCGGTACGAGAGTTTCAAACAGGAGCAGGTGCAGGAGTTGGGTGTGTTGGTGGAGGGGCTCTCGCAGCAGACAGAGCGGCTCGGGAAGGAGGTGGCCAACGATCACGCCACCCTCGGCGTCCTGCAGCACGCACACAGGGAGAAACAGAGACTGGTAGGAAGGAAAGCCTCCTCACATCGTATCACATCGTATCACATCGTATAAATGTCACTTTTAATGTTTACGACTACATCAGGAGTTTCTTGTCTCCCTCCGTCCCCCTGTCCTTCTCCCGTGGTAGATGCGTGAGACAATGGCGTGCGGCCTGCAGGACGCCTCGTCTCTCCTGCAGGAGGAGGCTCAGCTCTCTCAGGCTGCACACAGGCTGCAGTATAAAGAGCGACAGCTGCTTTCTCTGCGCGAGAGTCACCTGCCCGCCGTGTCCGAGGAGCTGCACCGAGCCGAGGAGGCGCTGGAGCGAGTTCGGGGCAAAGAGACGAAGGGCAGCCCCGAGCAGGTGGAGAAGGAACTGGACGAGATGCTGTATCAGGTCAGCACTGAAATTTAAAAATATTATAATTTAGCTTTTTCACTTTTTCCTGAAGATGAATTAATTCATTCATTTACATAATGTTGGAATGCTTTAGTTTATTTATGACCTGTGAGACTCGTATCATTACTGCTTTATGTGCTTGTGTTTTTACTGTAACAGGTTCTAACTCCCCTTTTTTCACTCTCTTCTCATCAGATAGAGAAAGAGCTGGAGGAGAAACAGGAGCGTCTTTCTCAGCACAGCGTCAGCGCAGAACAGCTCCTGCAGCTGCAGCAGACCTACGAGTTCACGGCCAACGTGGCGCGGCAGGAGGAGAAGGTGCGTCGTAAAGAGCAGGAGATCCTGGAGACAAGGGAGAAGCAGCAGAGGGAAGCGTTGGAGCAGGCGGTGGCTCGGCTTGAGAGGAGACACTCGGCCCTGCGCCGGAGCCTTAGCCTGGAGCCTGAGGCAGAGGAGGCTCGCAGGAGGAGCATCGTGGCCTCCATGGGACACAACAGCACAGGGAGTTCTGCAGTGCCTGAGCTGGACCAGGAGAGGTGTGTTTGTGTGCGTGTGTGTGTGTTTACAAACCTTATTCCGAGTCAGTTAGAATTTGAAGACTTCACTCAGTGTGCAGAGGGCAGGTTATAATGCTAACTCAGCCAGTTGATTGAATATCAGGTAATATGGCACTTGATGGCTACGGCATCAGCATAATTGACGCTAACCTTGTGCAAGTGAACACTAACAAGTGAACTAGAACTCATGCAGTCAATCGAGCGTCTGGGACGTCCACATCAACAACTGCGTGTGTGTGTCAGGATGGAGAGGGAAATCGCTCAGCTCAAGCAGAGGATCAGTGAGAGTGAGGCGAGTGGGCGGAGCCTGTCTGTGAGCAGTGATGACAAGACCAGTGTGGGGAACTGTCCAATGAGCCCCATCCAGAGCCTGAACACAGTGCTGCCTCTCACTGACGACCGGTATCTGCTCTAACACACACACACGTGCACACACACACACACACACGCGCACACCAGGATATTTACTATATTGCAGTAAAGTAAATCTGCAGGGTACGGTTTTCACAGGTAACCTCTTCTAGCACGATAAGCTCCGCCTCTTTTCCCATATTCCCTGATTTCCTAAATGTTATGTTATATATAAAGAAAAAATCTTGTTTGAGAGTGGTACAGTGACAGAGCTACACTGATTATTCCTTACTGATTGTTCAAACCCTCGATTATTGGATCCTTGAATTGTGTGTGTGTGTGTGTGTGTGTGTGTGTGTGTGTGTTTAGGTTAAAAGCATACATCGAAGAAGAGGTTCAGAAAAGGCTCCGGCAGATGAACCGGCAAAATTCGGACAATAACGGTCTGTCGCTGTCCTCGGAGTCGCTGCAGGTAGTTCTCACCACAACGCCTTACAGACACTGTTGCCATAGCAACCTGGGGTTCGCACTATAACTCAATTACCTTTTTGTTTTTAAGCTTTGAATGGATCGTATTACATAACGTAACACAGAACACGCAGCCAATCCGCTGTGAAGAGTATTAACAGCTGCAACACAGCAGACTAATCATGTGAAGCCCTACGATGGGTATGAGAAGCCCCTGCTAGGCCTGATTAGGAATAACTGTCAGTTTTGCATTGAGTGACTATTAAAGGTACTTTAATGTCTGAAGTTTATCATGGACTCTAACATTTTTTTTGTGGAAATAATGCCTTGGTTACCTTGTTTCAAGCCATTCTAGTGTGGTATAGAAAGCCTGCAGGAAGACTCAGCTCGATTTGCGCCAGTTCTCATGAATATTCAAATGAGCTATGCTGCTTGGCTCCGATTGGCTAACCGCTAGGATATGAGAGCATGACTATTCATTCACCCAGCGCAATAAGTAGCCTAGGCTAGAGGACATTTGTTTACAATCACCTGGAATTGCAGCAGAATGTCTTCTTCACAAGCCCGTTGATGTTCAGACATCCTTGCTGTATAGGAAACTCACTGAGCTACACGAATTCTGTGGGCGCGGTCTCAAGTGGAACAGCTCATGAATAGTAATGAGCTCAGTCACTCTGACGTCAGAGTGACCAGCTTTTCTAACTGACCTGATTTCTCCCCTTATTTCTTTTAAGTGGCTAGAGCTGACCGGGGAGGTAACAGTTCGTTTTCAAATTCACGACACAACACAAACACATATGGACCTAACACATATCAAAAAATACAAGTAAAAACGGTTTTGTTGTGAAGGCCACCTTTAACCTTTGACCATAAGACCCGCTTCGTTCTGTGAGTCATCTGTGAGTTTTTTCAACGCTTCAGCATGCTAACAGTTTGCAAGATTAAATTTATTTGTATCCAGTTCTGCAAAAATAAACCCCTAAACGAATTTAATTTTAATAATCTGTGTCCCTCAAAGTCACTCAAACATACATTTATCTTAAGTCTGGTAGCATAACAAAAACATCCAACCAGAACCGTTGGTGCTAGCGAAGCTCTCTACTGGTACTGTACCTGAGAATCATTTCAGCGGAGATGGTGTATAAAATAAAGCTTTTAATGAGTCGCTTAAGTCAGCCAGAGGATGAGGAAGTTAACATGGCTGTGTTAGCAGAGGCCTTGTCCAATCAGCAGTCTGATCTGTGTCTGAGAATGATTTTGCATGCTTCAAACCCACATAATTTCCAGAGATCTGTGCAGCAGGTGAACAGGATGAAAGGGCATGATTATTCTGATTCTTGCAATCTCTACTAGCTTTGTTTATCGTTACACGTCGTCTGTTTATTCTTTAGTTCCGGAAAAAATTTTGGAAATGGCTGCAATTACACAAAAGTGTTGTCTGAGCTTAAATTGTAGCTTGCTACATGTAACATAATAGCTACATCGTAGCTCGCTAAAACATCTCTCTGTTATTAGCTAGCTTAGCTAGCTTAGCAAAGCTTAGCAAAAGTGTGCTAATTTAAGTATTTTAACTACTTAATCAGGGTGCACGGTGGCTTAGTGGTTAGCACGTTGGCCTCACACCTCCAGGGTCGGGGTTCGATTCCCGCCTCCGCCTTGTGTGTGTGGAGTTTGCATGTTCTCCCCGTGCCTCGGGGGTTTCCTTTGGGTACTCCGGTTTCCTCCCCCAGTCCAAAGACATGCATGGTGACCCGATGTAGTAGAAGATGAATGAATGAATGAACTACTTAATCATATCTAGTGTTTGGTGAAAAACATACCGTCAATTCAGATGCTAATGAATGCTGTTTCCGTAGCAGTAAGCGAGCAAACTGGGTTTTTATATAGGCATCCATGCTGATGGATGAAGGATTAACCTCTGGAAATGGTTAAAATGCTGAATAACAACAACAGCTAACTAGACTACACTTACACTAGGCAGTGAAGTTCTGTTTTCCAGGCAGTTCAAACATTATGGAAAAAATACATCTGGTACATTAAAGTGTTGTATATTGATTTTTCCACTCCTCCAGTTTAGTGTTTAAATTTTAGCTTCTGGAGCAATGTGTGTTAATTTATTTCATTATTTTGTTACAGAACAACCATACACGTCTTGTAGATCCACGTAGACAGAAGTATGAGGTATGATCTCACTACTAGTTTGTAGAAAGACAAATAACTTGACAGTAAAATTCAAAAGAAGTGGGATATACAGTATAGCAAAATGGGGTAAATGTGGCTTCTGTCTATTCCCTCATGTTAGCGCTTTGTGTCAGTCCCGCTAAGTCCAAGTCTGGAGAGCTTGAAGGATCCGGTGAAGATCAGCATCCCTCGCTACGTCCTGCGGGGACAGGGCAAGGACGAGCATTACGAATTCGAAGTCAAGGTCTGTGAATAGCAAGGCTAATTTGGCTAGAAGTTTATTGAACATGTAAATGACAACTTCTAGTACATTCTCTCCAAATAAAAGTTATTTATATAGTAATATATTTTCATATTCGGAGCTTGATCTTTCTGTAGCGAATGATTTATTTTTTTTTTTTAAATCAGATAACCGTTTTGGATGAAACATGGACTGTGTTTCGACGCTACAGCCGCTTCAGAGAAATGCACAAATCCCTCAAGATGAAATACCCAGAGGTAAACTCGCTGTCATGCTAAACCAGAATCCCAAACATACTCATTCAATAGGATGCTGCAATCTGCTGCTCTTCTCCTTTGCTATAGCTAGCAGCATTGGAGTTCCCTCCGAAAAAAATATTTGGTAACCGGGATGAGAGAATGGTGGCTGAGAGACGCAGTCACCTGGAGGTAAGATGGTATCTCTGTTTTACAACTGACTACTTGGCATGCTCTTTATATTAATCTGGATATTTATGTCTCTCATGTTTCTGAATGGCTGCCTCTTTTTATACCCATTTCTGACTGGCTGGATCTCTTTATAACTGTTTCTGACTGGCTGGCTCTCTTTTTACTCATTTCTGACTGGCTGGCTCTCTTTTTACTCATTTCTGACTGGCTGGCTCTCTTTTTACTCGTTTCTGACTGGCTGGCTCTCTTTATAGCTGTTTCTGACTGGCTGGCTCTCTTTTTACTCATTTCTGACTGGCTGGCTCTCTTTTTACCTGGATCTGACTGGCTGGCTCCAATGTAAATTCTGGTCAACTCTTCTCTTTTTATATATATCTGTGGCTTAAAGTTACATTCTTTTTATCTCTCAGCGTTACTTGAGAAACTTCTTCCAGATCATGCTGTCAACATCCTGCTCGTCTTCTCCTTTGCGAGCAGACGACTCGGGCCTGCAGCTCTCCAAACATGCCGTGTGTGACATCTCACCCTTCTTCAAGAAGGGAGTGTTTGACTACAGCAGTCATGGAACAGGCTGATTACCACCACCACCACCTCTGCTGAGGCTACGTCACTTCTGTATGTCCATGCACGTCCCACGTCATTCCACACGTTCTCAGGATAGCACCAGGGTGGTTAAGTAGGCAATAATCAGAAAGCCAAAGTACTAGCCTTCGTGCCTTTGGTGGTCCCACATTTTAGGCTAGATACAACAGACCATCAAGGTCCGTGCTAGATCCCCTCACCCGGACCTGCTTCCTGTTACTATAGCAACCAGAAGAAGAAAAATGAATGACTGTAAATTATGTGCAGTTATCTGGCCTGGTTGTTCTGAGGTAAAAATGATACACGGGTCCTTGTGCCATCGATTTAACATATTAGACAGTATAAAATCAAACTGTACGCAAATCTACTTTGAGGCGGTTGGTGTTTGAAGTTTTGCCTAAACTGCACTAGATGTCATACATCCACTGTTCTTTTTTTATTTACTATTTTATGGCTATGAACAGGTTATTACTGTAATTATTGAGATTTCTTCGAGTGGTTATTGCTGTAGTTATTGGTGTAGTGAATATGCCTGTGTGGACAGCATCCAGCTAATCCCAGCCTAGCACATTCCTATGCAAGTACACCATAAACTACAGTCTACCACCTGCTAGCACTCCTCCTGGCCACAACTGGAACCGTTCTCCACCAACATTACTGCGATTAGTGTATAAGGCTACTAGTGTACACTCTTTTGGAGTAAAACACTTCAGCATACATCTTCCAAAATGAGACCTCTATCCTATTGAGATTTGCTAATCTGTTCTAAGTTACACTGGCGTGACCACCAAATATTTAACAGAATATGTCATAGCGAATAGTTACGAATTTGGTTCTATAGCATGATGAACATAAAAAACAAACAACTTTTTTGTCTTTGTACTGAAATGAAACAATAACTTTCACATGCACAGACAAATACATTTCTCTGAAAGCCATATGTGCATATGATGATTTAAGAATGCAGATTATTGTGCGGTGTGTGTATATAGGTGCTTCTTCTACTAACGCAATATGAAAGGGAAAGACATTGTACAGTTTAGAGAATTAATTCATGTTTCTTTCTTCTCCCCTGACTTTTCTTTAATGATTATTTCCTGAGATTCGTCATTTTCCTGATGGTTCTTCATTTGAATTTGAGTTATGAAGTGACTACTGGAAAAGCCATGGTGTTTGTAAAAAGAAAGAAAGAACTGCACTATTTTTCTCTTACGGGGCATGATATTTCGTCAAACGGTGACCGGAGATCTGAAGGCCTTTTGGTTATTTATACATTTGTATGTATATTTAGCAAAACATTTTATTTTAGCATTGAGGAAATTCTGATCTGTTCAAAACATTAAATAAAAAAAAATCCTATATGACTGGTCATTCATTCTCCATTTTACATACAGTACAATAGTTTTTATGTACATATCATTATTAAGCAACACTCTTTCTATATTCATGTTGATGAGCTGGTTTGAGTCAGCTAACGCTAGTGCTGGATTTGTCTGTTTTGTTGGCTGTCGGAGTTCGGCTGATTTTTGACAAATCTCCAAAGGACCTGGTTGCCGAACCTCTATTCGCTGGGTTTTGCCTGTAATTTGGAAAAACAAAAAGGTAATTGTTGACGCTAGTATAAAACTTTACTGCAACATTGGTATATTTTAGTATTTTTTGTACAAGATCAGAATTGAATTAAATTCTGGAAAAAACATCTACGATCAGTTAGAGCCAATCAAGAAGCAGCAAACCTGTGACTCATGAGGCTTCCAGCCAATCATAAACAGGATGTCAAACGTGGCTGGCACAGATCCATCTTCGTTCTCATACATCTCTAGGATGTAGAACAGATTTCCTTCGGTCATGCTTTTAAAAGATATTCTGGTTGAGTCCACATCATCTCTGGTGGAACTGTAGAGTTAACACCTGCACCATATTTTCTGGACTAATTAAAAACTACTACTATTAATACAAGAATTTTAAACCATTGATGAAACTTTTTTGAACATTACTTGAAATGTAAAAAAGTCACATGGCCTTATGGTTAATTTCCTGCAAACATCTACCACACTGCTTGTTTTGTACGGAAACAATGCTGAGACTCACCTTGTAAATCACACGAGTTTCGCCTACAAACACACCATCTGGTTTCAGCACATGATGGATCAAAAAGAGAAGATGGTTCATGAATTTTAGGATTAGCTCTGCAATTTGCATGCATCTTTTTAAGTAATTTCAACTCAGTCATTATTAAGTAGATATCATGAACCTTTTATAGTTAGACTAACCCAATTTGTTTAGTACAACCAACATTATTTGTCTTAACCTCGAAGAGCTTAAATTTTGATGATATTAAGTGGTAAATTACATACTTTAAGCTATTCTAACTTCTTTATTTTGATTCCATTCTACTTGGATATGACCATGCAAATTGTTACCTTGATTTTCTTTGAGTATAAGTAACTTATTTCAATTCAATCAGAAGAAATACAGTAACACAGCAATTCCAGTTTTATGATGAAACTGGTTTATTATAAAAAACAATGTCAACTTATGTCCAAAAAGTTTTTTTTACAATACTTGGACAAAAACATAATTGTCTAGGACTCAAGTATTTTTCAAGTAAAGTCAAGCAAAGAATCAAGTATTTTTCTTAGTAACCTGGTAGGTACAAAAAATAAATAAAATAATAAACGTGAAATAAACGTGATAATAAACGTGAAAAATGAATTTAGCAGACAATTGCCAGATTATTGGGTCCACCTAGCTGAAACAAAGATTTCTTCCTTTTTTTATATTATTGCAAAGTATTAAATTTTACCTTAATCACATAAACTACAGCCTACAGAACTAAAGTCTCAAACAAATACAACACTAACCTTCATGTAAAAAATTGTCAAAATTACAGCTGCTGTACGTGTATGCACAACAAAACATTTACATTTTTACATTTATGGCATTTAGCAGACACCCTTATCCAGAGTGACTTACAACTGAGCAACTGAGGGTTAAGGGCCTTGCTCATGGGCCCAGCAGTGGCAGCTTGGTGGACCTGGGGTTCGAACCCTTGACCTTCCAATCAGTAGCCCAACACCTTAACCACTGAGCTACCACATCCCCTCATTTACATGAAACATTTCAGGAATACAACAGTTTATTTTTTAAAGACATTACCTTCGAGCTAGCTTTCAGACCATCCAGCTCAAGAATTATTTTCTGAAACATCTCAAAAGTATTTTTTAGTTCCTTTGGGTAGCTGAGGTTGAGTGCATATATCAGCCCCATTAGCAGGGCACAGGCTCTGGATACATCCAGGTCATGCAGGACTTCCATTCCATGTGAATTAACATCATTCAGCCACTGTAAAACAAAACATAAAGTCTATTTTGAACACACTAGCTAGCTAAAAGCCTATTAACTTTAGAATCGATGAATTAGCTTAGGTCAAACGTTTTTTTTCAGTTTAGTGTGTGACAACATCGATTTAGATACATTTAGACAGATACAGTTGGTAGCTGCTGATATTAAAACAAAGCAAAAATATTCTCCTGTTTCTCCGGCTCCTAGTTGTCCCGCTCTGGCAGCAAAACAAGTTCGGGCAAATTCAGCCTTTACTCAGCTTTTAAAGGATGCTCACTAGATATACAAGTTTCACTAACTTAATATTTTTCTGTTGTTACAGTATGTGAAGGTAAAAGTGTTTACTCAAAATCGATATATAATTAAGTTGACAGTTTTTTATTTTAATTTTGAAAGACTCATTAAAATGAGTTATCAACTCACCAATACAAGTACATATTACAAACTTAACATTTTTATGCTGAAAATGTGGTTTATTTTAATTTTTACAAACTAACCACATGAATCATTTCGTAGTGTATGTAGGGCTGTCCCTAAAAAGTCCCTATTGATAGGGAGTAAACTGAACTGCAAAGCTTGGCATCGCATGTAAAACACGGTACAGTAAATGGCATAAGAAGAGCGACTGAGCCTACTCATGCATCTAGTATGTTGTCTCACAATTAATTGTTCTTAGACCCAAAAATTGCAAGAAATGTCAAAAGTGTAAAACATTTATGATGATGATGATGAATCTCCCTGAGACAATCAGTTGCCTTCCCTGTGTCAAAGCAAGTGTGTGTCCATGGCACCCTGCAATGGCTTCAATGAGACAGCGTCCCATCCATGTTGTACCTACCTCACGTCCTGGGTTCCTTGGGCAGGTTCCAAGTTCATCACACCCCTGACCAGAATAAAGTGCTTACTGAAGACAAATGAATGGTGGAGTATAGCCTTTAAGATTAATTTAAATATAGGAAATAGACACAATTTTAAGGAAATCATAAATGTGTTAATAATTAAGTCAGAAAGCTCCAAAATGACAGTAACAGATTTATTTTTAGAGCTTTTCAACAAATCATTCACATCATTTTAGAGGTTTTTTTCAACATCTTCATTGTTTGAAAGTGTAATATGTCTGTCAGACAACTTTCATCTATATATTCAGAGACAGACAGAGAGCAAGAGAGAGAGATCCACTGTTACCAATGATAATAGGTCACATATAAGGGTTAGTCACATATGATAATCAGTGGCATGTTGCTTGAATTTGCATGCTCCATTGCTCTGTAGCAGGTTAGCCTTGTTGTGCGAGTTACCATACCGATGAAACCTGATAAAAAACAGACCCAAAAAGTAGAGTTCTCTCAAACTAAACAAATACTTTCCTGGGTAGCCACTGAAACAGCTTCATGCAACAGGCCTCAGAGCTCCTAGGCTTAGTCATGTTTTAGAAACCAGGTTAGCCTTTCAAAGCAGATTAATATCATAGATATCAAGCTTAGCTATCTAGCATAAATGATCTTCAAACACTGTTGATTAAACATACTCCAATCACTGGATTAACTGTAGTTGATTAATGTGCTGATTATTAATTAACGTGTACTTTACTTCCTCTGGATGTCCATGTTTGTTTTACAGCATTTGCACCACCCACTTGCTATGTTTCTTAAACAGATTTCTTCTGAAACTTCTTCAGTATCGATCTGAATCATTAACTTGTTAACTGTTGTACATTAAAGAAGTGCATCATGACTTAAAAAAAAAACATGCAGACAGTCACACACCTCTAGTGCACACCAACTTTTACACTTTTCCTTTCACAAAGTCATTGGCAAAATTCACAATATTTGTTATTGCTGTGAGAATCAGAACATCAATCTCATTGTTGTTGTCGATTTCCTCATGATAGTTTTTTACAGGGAAGATGTACTTCAGTGGAATACCCAGAAGCACGTTGCACTTCTGCATCTAGAAAGACAGACACCGAGAATAATCTGCATGAACCTGCAGTAAAGCTCTTGTTCTGTTCTGGTACTGGAGTTCAGCTGAATGAGGTCCTTGTATTTACCTGCTCTCTGATCATCTTGCTCCTGTAGATCATTTTCACATTCTCTTTGACATGTGGACATGCAGCATCCACCTTGGTCATGATGACAACTACAGGAATCGCTGTCATGATGCATGCAGGTTATTAAGTTTTTCTTTGACTCATTATATGATTACAGATATTTTAGAGAACTGTATTTTATTTTGATTCTGGTAATACATCAGAGAGTAAGATACGGTCAATTTATTATGAATGAATGATTACAAAAATCAGAAGGAAAGAATGATGACTTACCTGATTCATGTGCTCCCTTTAGAATTAGACACAGTTTATTAGTAAGTTCATCAGGTATTTGGGCCATGGTGTCTGCTGATATGACATACACCAGACAGTGAACTTTGTCATTTAGATGTGGGGTGCTGTTATAGTCATTGCTTTCAGCAATTAGATCCTTCTGAGGATTAAACTGAAAATAAAAGACATGGACTATTATATGCACTTGCAATGGACAATGGATTATTATTATTTGAGAGCAGTGAAATAATTCAATATGTGGAAATAATATTACAGTTTCCTACCATAGAGATATTGTATATGTGAATAAACATTAACGTACTGTGTATCCCTCTTGCATATGACCATTCAGAATGCTGATGATATCCTTTGTGCGTGCACCTGAAGTTTCTTCAAGACCCATCGTATCACCGAGCACAAATGGAAAGAAAGATCCCTCTGTGCCTTTGTTCAGCTTGTAGACAGTGTACTGTATACCGGTAGAAATAAATTTTATTAAACACGTGAGCTGTGTCCTTTAATTGATTAGAAATTCAGCTAAACTAAAATGAAAGTGTATTTGAGTGTTAGATATTAAAGGTTACATATTGTTACCTTGCTTGTGACACTTTTGCAACCAGTGAGTGAGTGAGCGAGATAAGTACTGCGACCTTGGAGTGCTGTATTAACTGAGGTGATAAAGGCAGACTTCCCAGAACCTGCTGGTCCAACAAACAAAATCCTGAGATGTTCAACACTTTGGTTCGAACGGAACTCCCTCAGTGTCTGTAACATTCGTTCTCTTTCACTAAAAGAAGTTCATCAAAATTCAAAATCATTAAAATGCAATATAACAAAGTGAATTATCTCCTTAATTACATTATACCACACATTTCTCTGTCAACATACACAAACCCTTATATCCTAAGCGATTTGTACCTGGTTGGTGGCTCAATCATATATATACAGTGTGTGTGTGTATGTATATATATATATATATATATATATATATATATATATATATATATATATATATATATATATATATATATATACACACATACATATACACTTGTTTTCTTTGATTTTCCCAATCTATTTTCAGCATTAGACCTGTATGTTATTAAGTGAATTTACTTTTTCCAGAGATTAAGGCATTGCATATTTTGCTGCAAGTAAAAGGATAAAGTTGAATCTAATGCTACAATAAATCAAACAATTGTGTGTGAGAGAAAATCTAATGAAACAATAACAAACCAAGGAATAAGAGAGTGAAAGTGCGTAATCTATTACCAAAAACAAACAGGGGATTAAATTAGATTAAGAGTAAATAAAAGTGTGTAATCTAATACTATACAAATCCGGGAAAAGACAGTGCAAGAGTCCAATTTATTATATTAAACCAAACAGGGAAGTGTGGGAATCTAATAAACTAAAGTGACAGTGTTAGAAAATTTTAATATTATATTAAACCAAATCAGGTAAATGAAGAGTTATGAAGAGTTATTAATTTCAAAATCATTAAAAACCAAACAATATATTCCAATCAATATAATCTATAATACATGCAATCAATATAATCTATAATACATGCAATCAGTAATCTACAATAACCCAAAATGGGAAATAGAGAATGCAAGCAGGATTTCAGCTCATGCTAGACCACGGAGCCTTAAAAACACACACATACTGTACTTACTGCTGATGTATTAATACACTGACCTCCAATTCACGTGCCTCCATGGTTTTCCAGAAGCTGTAAGAGAAAATAGATAATTAGCCAGTGTTACTGTACTGTAGAACTGTAATCTTTAGCATTTAGTGTATAATTACACTTTAGCATCAGTATAAAACATTTAGATGATGGCCTGATTTAACTTTATTTAAAAAAAAAAAAAAAAGTTAAAAACATCACAGCACAATGTAAATGTATTCTGTAAATGTAAATGGGTGATTAGGACCAGAAGTGCCTTTAAAGAGTTTAAAAGCTGGGTTAGATGTAGGCCAGGGTATTTGTGGTCAAACAATTGAAACAATAGCTCAAGTGTCCCCACTTTTTTATAGAGCCAATTTACAGTAACTGCAAGCAACTCATGGCTCACCACGTTATTGTTGAATATGGTAGACACAGGCTGCAAGTGCAAAGAGTATGCAGGTTGAGTATGCAGGATGAGTATGCAGTCCACAGTGAACTGTTAACCAGGGTCTGGCTGGATTAACATTGCGGCTGAAGTGAATAGCTCCATAAGTCTGGTGAAGGTGTAGGTTGGCTACGTAGTACAGATGAAAGGAATGGAGCAGCAGTTGAGTTTGGTGAGGGCTGTAATCATGAATAGAATGGAAGTAAAAATTTGTAAAGCTGAGGAAGTATTAAAGTAAAAATGAAGAGGAGGCCAGGTTCAGCCAAGTGTGTTCCCAATGGTTGCCAGACAGAACCAGGTATAGTGATATAGTTCAATAATTCAACAGGGACACTGGCCTGAGGTGTTAGTTTGACATCTGGTCAGCGGTCATTAGTGACCCAGTCTGGCTCACCGATAGCCCCACATTTACAAATGAGCCGCTAATTTTGACCAAGCAAACATGTGGCAATGAAATGGCCCAACTGACAAAAGTTGATGTACTTCCCTATTCTCTCCCCATCTTTAGTTGCATTCTGCTGGGGTAAGCTGGGACCGACACAGCTGCAGGTGCTCCTCTTTAGATAGAGAAGGTTGATGGAGGCTTGATGACAGGGTGTATGCTTGATGGCTCAAGGTGGCAGGAGGGCAAGGAAACTGATGTGAAGCCTGAGAACAGGGGATTGGCTGTCTTTCAACATTGTTCCAGTAGGCGGTTATTCAGTCAGATTGCAAGGGAGATAAATGAGTCAAGAGAGTTGGATGGGTGTCGGATTTCGCAAGTCGGCGGTTATGACGCATATTTTGAGCGACAAACAAATGAAACACTGTTTATTTTAATGTTGCAAGAGCATCATAATTTTAGAATTTAGAATTACATTTTTTAAAATCTAACTAACTAAAATAAAATAAATTTAAATTATTTATTTTCCAAATCTACAGGGAGCCACAGCAGAGGGATGAAAGAGAGTGAGAGTGAGAGATTGTGAGGCAGAGCGTGAGGCTGTGGCTTGAACTCAGGTCAGGAATGTCAGGGTCAGACACTCCACAGGGGAAAGGAGGCACAGACACACAGAAGGGTGCACAAAACAAAATAAAAACATCTGAGCTGCAACACTACATAAGGAAGTGTATTGTTGATAAGTTAGGTAAGAGAAGAACCAGACTGATCTGAGCTGAAGGGGTTAATGGTGCTGAGCAAAAAGAACACACAACAGATTGAAACTGTTCAAGTATTTTCAAGTATTTTTGCTATAGCATAGCAATATGCAGTTTGTCACAAACACATTGAAACGTTGACTCCACATGGACAGCCTAAAGGTACATGAAACTACTCTGGGTGGCACCATGAAACCATGAAAATGACTTTGGACTGTAACTGCATATTGCTATGCTATAGCAAAAATACTTGAATAGGACTGAATTTAAATATACTGTATATAACCTTACCTATGACAAAGTCATTGGCAAACTTCACAATATTTGTTACTGCTGTGAGAATCAGAACATCAATCTCATTGTTGTTGTCGATTTCCTCATGATAGTTTTTTACAGGGAAGATGTTCTTCAGTGGAATACCCAGAAGCTCATGGCACGTCTGCATCTAGAAAGACAGACACTGAGAATGACCTGCATGAACCTGCAGTAAAGCTCATGTTGTGTTCTGATACTGGAGTTCATTCAGCTGAATGAGGTCATTGTGCTTACCGTCTCCCAAATTTTCTTGCTCCTGTAGATCTTTTTCAGGTCCAGTTTGACATGTGGACATGCAACATCCACCTTGGTCATGATGACAACTTTAGGAATCGCTGTCATGATGCATGCAAATCATTTAAATAATTTTCTTGGACTGATTATTCCATTACAGATATTTCATAAAAACAAATTCTTTTTTATATTTTGCTCATTAACCAATAGTAATAAATACATACAGGTGCATCTTAATAAATTAGAATGTTGTGGAAAAGTTCATTTATTGCAATAATTGCAATACATATAATAAGTAATGAAAGTGAGTTTATAATAAAATAGCATGATGATGACTTACATGGTGCTTTTTGCAAGATTTGTTTCATTTTATTGATTTCTCCAGGCATTTTGGAGATTATGTCTGCTGGTACTATAAATACCAGACAATGAAATTGGTCATTTAGAATTAGGGCATTATTAGCAGTCGGATCCTTATTCTGAAAATAAAAAATGAACTGTCAAGATAGGTCAAAGAGAGCTGAGGTGTTTTCCACAAATATATATTTATCTAGCAATGCAAATATGGATAGCTGGTTGTATGATAATGTAGGTTAAACACTTTGTGATCCAGAAAGTGAAATTAATTTACATTAACTGCACTTTTTTATACAATGTTAAAAAATTGAATAGACTATTATTTGAGGGCATTGAAACTTTTCAATATGTGGAAATAACTTTACGGTTCTGTACCTCTGAGATATCTTACATGCTAACAAACTGAAAGATCATTAACATACTTTGTTTCCCTCTTGTATATGACTATTCAGAATGCTGATGATGTCTTCTGTGTGTATGCCAGCTGAACCTTTTTCAAGACCGACTGTATGACCAAATACAAATGGAAAGAAGGATCCCTCTGTGCCTTTGTTCAGCTTGTAGATGGCATACTGTATTCAGGTAGAAACAAATTCTGTAAATCATGTCAGCAATTTCTATTTTTATATTTAAATGTTAGTCATGAATGTGTGTCCTTTACATAAATAGAAACTCATCTAAAGTAAGACAAGTGTGTTTGAATGTTAGATATTCAAATTATGTTATTTGTTGTATTGTTACCTTACCTTAACAGAACCTCCAGTGAGTGAGGGAGTATGATAAGTACTACAAGCTTTGAGTGCAGTAGTAACTGAGGTGATAAAGGCAGACGTCCCAGAACCCGCTGGTCCAACACACAGAATCCTGAGATGTTCAACATTTTCGTTTGACTGAAACCCCCTCAGTGTCCGTAGCATCGGTTCTCTTTCACTAAAAGAAAATCAAAGGGAGACATTAGCTAAATAAAGTATATTTTTAGATCAAAATTAAAATAGAAAATGTGTATAAGACAAAAATTATAAAATGCATTTAATTTTCGAAGCAATGACAGATGATAACAGATAGGAGACTCTTTTAGAGACTACAGAGCTAGTTTGACAGATAATCTGTGAACAAACTATTGTAAAAAACAAAAACTGCAAAAATTCAATGATGGCGAGAAGATTGAAGATTAAGCAAAACTGATTATAAAATATTTCAAGAGCACTGCAGTCTAGGTAAAGGTGACACTTTTAGCTGATAGCAGACCATATTAGCCTGTGAGGAGTTAAACAACGTGATTCCCAAAACTTGCAAAAGGAATTGAGGAGTTACGACAGACATCAGTACTGCAAAACTCAGGGTAAGGGACATGAGTCTAATCTTGTGCTATAATAAAGCAATCAGTGGAGAGAGAGATATATGGGGTCAGAATTGTTTCGTTATTCTGAATAAATATACTATGATCCACAAATAAATATAAAGAGTTTCACAAATATTTATTAAATCAACAAATGCACAATAAATCGTACAAAAAATGCACAAACCGTAAATATATGTTACAAATTTCACAAAAAGAAATGAAATTCACAAATAAATAAAATGGGATTTGCAAATAAAAAAATTTTTATAAATATATATTTAATTGTATTTATTTGTGAATGGCTTCCTGCTCATTTGTGAATCGCGTTCTGTGCATTTGTGAATCACTGCACGCATTTGTGGATTGCGTTCTGTGCATTTGTGGATTTGAAACATTTCTAATGTCAAGACGTGCACAAGAATCCACAAATAGGTGGACTCTGCCCACCGTCTACTCCAGCCAATCGGACAACGGTACACCTGTAAACATTGCTCACATTTTGCTGATTGAATATGTACTGTGTGACTTTATTAAAGTAAAAGCTAAAGGAAGCAGGATGCATTATGCTTACAATAACTCTTAGGTTTCATCATTCAAGGTATCATAATTCCTCTATACAGCTTGTATACATTAGAATAAAATGTCATTTCTTCACGACCATAATGCTTTATATACTGTAACGTAGAACGATGGCACACAGGGCTAAATCATGTACGTGCAAGTGAAAGCATCAGTATGAGAAAAATGCAAAGTAAAAAAAAAATCATGAGACTGTAAATACATGTGAAAGGGCACACAACTTGATGCAGATCTTGATTCTTACTGAACACTTCTTGCCAAGTTCTCCTCAGATGTGACCTCTGCCAAGACTTCCTTCTACAAGGAAAAACTTCCTCACATGACCCTCGAAAATTCCACAACATCATCTCTTCTCTGCTCAACCCCCCGGCTCCACCTTCTTCAACCTCCCTGACTGCAGAAGACTTTGCTTCCTTCTACCAGGAGAAGATTGAGGAAATCTGCTGGACCTTCACTTCAGCCCCGACTGCACTTATATCTCAGAGTATGGATTACCCTACACCTTTGTTGTCGCATTTCTCAACTGTAGCAGCAGAAGAGATTTTACAACTCATCCAGTCTTGCAATCCTACCACCTGCCCATTGGATCCACTCCCTTCCACTATGCTCCAGACCATCTCGCAAGACCTTCTGCCCTTCATTTCCACTATCGTCAATAGATCCATAGCATCTGGTCAGGTGCCAACTACTTTCAAGAGAGCAAGGGTTATTCCCATCTTAAAGAAACCCGCTCTGGGTCCATCAGACATCAGTAACTACAGACCGGTATCACTTCTCTCATTTCTTTCAAAAATTCTTGAGCGCATTGTCTATAATCAACTGTCTGTCTATCTCTCACAGAACAACCTCCAAGACCCCAACCAGTCTGGCTTTAAAGCAGCTCATTCCACAGAGACAGCCCTTTTGGATGTCTCTGAGAAACTACATGCTGCTAGATCAGCCAAACTGTCATCTGTCCTTATCCTCCTTGACCTTTCAGCAGCATTTGATACGGTCAACCACTAGACTCTCTTATCCACCCTCAGGGGATTTGCGGCTCAGCTTGGGAATGGTTTGCTTCCTACCTGGAAGGACGCTCATATCAGGTAACATGGAAGGGAGTGACATCTACTCCACGCAGACTCTCCACTGCCGTTCCACAGGGCTCAGTACTTGGTCCTCTTCTTTTCTCCCTGTATACTCACTCTCTTGGGGAAGTTATTTCCTCACGTGGGTTCTCTTACCACTGCTATGCTGATGATACCCAACTTATCTTCTCTTTCCCACCCTCAGATGCCACAGCTTCTGACCGGATCTCAGCACGTCTGGCAGAAATTTCATCATGGATGACTGCTCATCAGTTAAAGCTCAATCCTAGCAAAACTGAACTGCTCTTCATCCCAGGTGATTCATCCCCAGGTCATGATCTTGCTATATCCTTGCACAACGATCTGATCTCCCCTTCAGCCACAGCTCGCAACCTTGGGGTAACCATGGACAATCAACTGTCCTTTTCCTCTCATGTTGCTAATGTGACTCGCTCATGTCGGTTTCTTCTCTACAACATTAGAAGGATTCGGCCATTTCTGTCCACACAGGCTGCTCAGATACTTGTTCAGTCTCTTGTCATCTCTAGACTGGATTACTGCAACGCACTATAGGCAGGTCTACCTATGAATGCAATCCGTCCTCTGCAAATGATCCAAAATGCAGCTGCCCGGCTTGTTTTCAACCTGCCAAAGTTCTCCACACCACCCCGCTGCTGCGATCCCTCCACTGGCTTCCGGTAGCTGCATGCATCAGATTCAAAACACTGATGCTGGCCTACAAAGCCAAAAATGGACCAGCTCCCTCTTACGTCAAAGCCCTCATCACTCCGCGCACTGCACCCCGCACCCTACGATCTACCAGCACTGCTCAACTGGTTCCACCATCTCTCAGGGTAAGAGGCAAGCATACTACAAGACTCTTCTCTGTACTGGCACCAAGGTGGTGGAATGAACTTCCCCTAGAGGTCCGGACAGCTGAGTCACTGGCTATTTTCAAGCGGCGGTTGAAGACCTACTTATTCAGGAAACACTTCAACTAGAACTTCTTTCTTTATCTTTTGCATTTATAAAAAAAAAAAAAAAAAAAAAAAAAAAAAAAAAAAAAAAAAACCCTTTGACACTTTTTCATTGTAACTTTGAACAAATGTTTTAAACTCATGGTATCTTAAGTATGTAACTTAGTGAGCCAGCATTAATGTATCCAATGTTAGAGATTTAAGCACTTATGTACGTCGCTCTGGATAAGGGTGTCTGCCAAATGATGTAAATGTAAATGTAAATGTAGGCACACAAAATAGAACAAGAGAATCGTACTGGATGAAAAAAACGAGTGCAAACTAGACACTGCATTGAAGAACAGCCTCAGAGCGAGTAAATCAGAACGTGATTGGATGGAGGTAGACCGTGCCACGATTGGTCAGCGCCACGAGACCGTTGTCCGATTGGCTGGAGTAGACGGTGGGCGGAGAACATCTATTTGTGGATTCTTGTGCACGTCTTGACGTTAGAAATGTTTCAAATCCACAAATGCACAGAACGCGATTCACAAATGAGCAGGAAGCCATTCACAAATAAATACAATTAAATATATATTTATAAAAAAAATTTTTATTTGCAAATCCCATTGTATTTATTTGTGAATTTCATTTCGATTCCCGCCTCCACCTTGTGTGTGTGGAGTTTGCATGTTCTCCCCGTGCCTCGGGGGTTTCCTCCGGGTACTCCGGTTTCCTCCCCCGGTCCAAAGACATGCATGGTAGGTTGATTGGCATCTCTGGAAAATTGTCCATAGTGTGTGAGTGAATGAGAGTGTGTGTGTGTGTGCCCTGCGATGTATCCTGCCTTGATGCCCGATGACGCCTGAGATCAGCACAGGCTCCCCGTGACCCGAATTAGTTCGGATAAGCGGTAGAAAATGAGTGAGATGAGTGAGTGAATTTCATTTCTTTTGTGAAATTTGTAACATATATTTACGGTTTGCTTATTGTGCATTTGTTAAAAAAAAATATTTAAAAAAGATTTAAAAAATATTTGTGAAACTCTTTATATTTATTTGTGGATCATAGTATATTTATTCAGAATAACGAAACAATTCTGACCCCATAGAGTGTGAGAGTGAGGTATTCACTATTTTTCGCTAAGGTGTAACATAGGCTGCAGCTATATTATATGAAAATAATCTGATTTAGTGAAGAGTATAATATTTAGTTAAATATACATGCACACACACACACAATACATTAACACTGACCTCCATTTTACTCGCCTCTGTTCTGTGGGAAAAACTGTAAGAATAAACAGGGCGTTATAATTAGTGTATATTGTAGAATTATGTAACAGAATTTTTTATGTAGAAAAGTATGCCACAATTTGAACGTCAGTGAATTGGTAGAATGGTTTTAGGCACAAGATTGGCTGAAGCTGGGATTTTCATAAACAAGTCTGTAGAGTTTATACAGAATGGCATGATTTGAAGTCACACAACAACTATATTCAAAGTGAACAGTGTGATAACATATTGCAACTTACCATCCTCTTCTCCTGAGAACACAGAACCCATGATGTAATTTACACCTGTAAAATGTAGTCATCACCACCATTAACACAAACACACGTGTGGTGTGTGTGTGTTATAGTGCTTAGCATGTGGTACGCCGACAATTGTTTTATATTAGCATTATTTTGATAGTCCGGTACACACAAACCATGGGTCACATGAGTGGTGTTGATCAGTTCTGGCTTCTGAATAATCACCATTAATCTTCCGACATTTATATGCCGACATAAATCATAATCTAACCTTTTATTTATGGTGTGGTTGCTAAACCTCTGAAAAACCAATCAAATTAAGTTACATCACATTACATTAATCAGAACAAATTAAGTGTCACAGGAACTCCGCACTGCCAATTGTATTTTTTATTTCAACTACATGCTAATAAAATGATCACAGATTTGCTTTCTACATTATCCTTAACAGCTTTTACACATTGCCTTATGTTCTGTGACTTACCTTTCTGATGATGACTATAAAGCAAGTATGTACTTCTTGTTTTGTCTGTGTATGAATTTAGTTTCGATTTCACTAGCTTCCTGTTCAAGGTGTGTACATTCTTAGAAATGTGTTAAATTCTGACACATAAATGCGTAAGTTCCAGGACAACACGTATTGTGACACATTTACTGTGTTGAGTTTAATGTAGATTAAAAACCTCTCTCTTTAGTCTGGCATACACAATACTTCCCATAATCTTGTGCTCTAATAAAATGCAAATTATATTATACACATTATCATCTAGTGCTTGCTAATATTATGAACAGCAGCTACGTTAATTCCTTTCCACTGCCTCTCTCTTTCTACCCATCCCGAGTCATCCAGAAATTGTACATTTGTCAGACTGTATATTTATAATCACACCCTCTAGTGCCACCCATATGAGGATGAGGTTCCCCTTTGAGTCTGGTTCCTCTCAAGGTTTCTTTGTATACCATTCAAGGGAGTTGTTCATTGCCACTGCTGCCTGAGTCACCTCAGACTTGCTCATTGGGGATAAATACAAACACATTTAAATATATCTAATATTAGAATATGACAGTCCAGAAGGAATTTTTACAAGTCTATACTCTTCCATCTTTTCCACATCATATCAGTAAAAGTGATCAAGATAAATAACTAACAATCCTCACATGTTTTTGTCCACCTTTGGGATTAAATGAACAACTTCTCCAAAGATTGGGTCCTGTTCAGAACTAGCTGACAACATCAGAATGCTCCTTGTTCTGTATGTATGTCCACCTACAATTACTGTGTTGGACACATGAACCATATCTGTTGCTTCATCAGCAAAGGAGCTCATTTCTTTACTTATTTGGTCACCATATATCAAAGACAACAACAGGATATACATTTAGTACACATATTTTAAGATCTAATGGGTCCCCACATTTCCAACAATACATGTGTTGCACCTGATTTTTGTAAGCCAGAGTCTTGGAAATATTGTAAACAGCATGTGCTTGTCATTTAAGGGGATTAAGCTTAGCTTCTAACCTCATACACAAGAGTTTTGACAAAGGTCCAAATTGAATCATCATACTAGGATAATGTATCATAAAGTGGTGTTTTTGGATGAAAAGGATAAAGTTATTGTGATGATCAGTGATAAGCTGTTTCAGGAACACTGCAAAACCTTTGGTTACAACAAAAGCAAATATAAATGCTGCACATCTCTCACAAAAAAAAAAACAAAAAAAAAAAAAACGAACAATTGCCAGTGCAGGTTTTCAGGGTTAACAATGTCCAATTGTAGAAGGAAAGGCAAGTTTTGAATTAAAAACCACATCTGAGCGGCTGTTTGTTTGAGTGCGGTTTCAGATTTCAAGTTAAGGATAACACTAGGTTTGCTTTTTATGTTTGAATGCCCGTAATAGCTGGTTATTCTTTCATTCAACTGTTCCAGGCACAACAGTCTTTCTTCAAAAAAATGTAGTGTTGAGGTAAAAGTTTAACTTTCAAAAAGTATTAAGAATTTAAAAAAAAAAAAAAACCCGACCACACCACCTGGGTTGACCTAGGAAAATAAGTTCAACAAAAAAAAAAAAAAGAGAAAAGAAAAATTAAACCAAAAATGGATACAAAAAATACAAATTTGACAAAAAAAAAAATTTATATATATATATATATATATATATATATATCATTTGCTCTTAAAAATACTTTAAAAACATCATGTACAGTTTACCGGTTAATTACCCACAATTGATAAACTAGACTAGATCCACTTTTACAGAAGGGACAGACCACACAACAAATCAGTGCATAAAATGTTTAACACCTTGATAGACCAAAAAAAAAAAAAAAAAAAAAAAAAAAAAAAAAACACCAAAATAAGACAAATAGTCTCCCTCTGTTAAGCCTTATAAATCAGTTCGTCATCAGATAGTCGTAAGTGGATATTTATACGGGGACATACACTTATAGAAACAAAGGAAACAAAAAAAAAAAAAAAAAAGAAGAATAAAGAATACAAATAAATCTAAACGTAACCGGTAAAGACAGATTAATTTAAAAAGCACCGAAGCTGCTTAACAAAGAACAAATACAAAACAGGTTAATTCAATAAACTTGTACTATTGGGATAAATGTCCAACAATGCATTACTGACATATCATACAATTCAATGGGGCAGAACAATCTTTACAAACACTGTAAATCAGCGGTTCAACGCCGCAACGTCCGCACGGCCCCGACTGTAAACCAGTAATGAGTCAAGTTTATAAAACAACTCTGAGAAATATACATAAAACGAACAGAAAACAGCAATAAGCAAAACAACAGCTAACGCTCTTTGGCCGCACCAGGGGAAAGCAACAGGAATATATAAATTAAAAGGCCTTTTCTGCCCACACCGCATGCACAGGAGAGAATAAAGAGCTCCACTCAAATGTGCTTTTTAGAAAGCCACTAACACGCCGCACTAAATGCGTGGCACAGGTGTGCGCAATGTCAACGAGCAGCTCCGCAGCCATGGGCGCGTCTTCGGATTTGAAATCCACCCATCAAAATAAAGACAGATAAACCTAAATAAATAAAAATATTTAACTGGTCACAGGTGCAACACCTTCCAGCACATCATGCATTATGTTAACTCCTATATTTTCTGTTACATGAAAGTATTCAAGGGTATTCAAACATGAGTCTTCTTTAATTCCTGTAATAGTCTTTCAACACAACATGCGGATGATAATTGTGTCTGTATCTTTTTTCAAGATATTTTTCATTGAACACTCTTTGTGAGGTCGGTTTATCAATAAGGCAATTATGGCAGAACTTATTTGCAGAATAACTTTCTGCATATCCACACAGTGCACGACAAGCAAGATTGTCAGCAGGCAAAAGGCAGACTGTTCCATACAATATGTTTCTCATTTTATCTAATTTTCAATGCCATAACGCTCTATTTTTGTCATCTAAAAGAGGCAGATAAATGTTTGTGAAGCCATAGTCTTCTCTGTCAATAGAATTGAAAAGAAGGCAAAGATGAATAGAAGGTGCATAGAAGCCTTTATTATCGCCACATATACATTACAGCACAGTGGAATTCTTTTCTTTACATACCCCAACTGAGGAGGTTGGGGTCAGAGAACCATCACAAAATCCCACATATTACCATCTGTACTTCAATGAGACTGCAAATACGGGGTCTGAAATTTCTTATTACCAAAGATAAATTTTAGTGTTTCAAGAATGGATATATACTGAAACATGGAGCACCATTCTGAAGATGGTGCACATTTATGACATGAAGTTTTAGGATGACTTCTGTAGTAACATGAACTTAAAATCTGTCATATTCTTGCTCAGTTGTGGTGATGTCACAGTCAATGTAATCATTGAAGTCTTTGCTATATTTGAGAAACCGTTCTAACTTAACAGCATGACAGAATTCTGAGTAACAGTTTCCCAAATGCTGTGAGGCATCACTGATGTGGAAAATCTTTTTGCATGTTTCTGTCTTGTCTTTATAGATGTTAACAAGTACAGCTTTGGTCAGACCAGTGGCCAATAACCCTGAAGTCACTGGTCCAAGTTCATTATCAAATGAATCCATTTACTGCGTAATAGAAAAATTAATAAATGTTAACATTTAGACATAATGCAGCAGTCCTTTTACGTTATGTAACGTGCGGCTACACATACTGTACGCCAGTGTTCATTTTCTTACAGATTTCAACAAAACAAAATTTTTATTAAATTATCAAGTGCCTTGCCTTACATGTCTGCTAGCAAATTAACTGGGTGATAAAAATTTGGGATAATGGAAAATAAATAATAGGATTAAGTTAACCATGAAGTTATATAAGTTAAACCTGCCTACAATAATGGGGCCAAACCATTTCCCTCATATTTCTAATCATATCAGATGGTTTAATCAACTACAATTACACTTTAGACATAATACTGTGAACCAAATGTTATTTTACTTCAATGTACCTTAACGGGGCCACATTACTACACCACTTAACGTTAATTGTTCATTGACAGCGTCTAAAGTTTGTATTGAGTAAAATATCCAACATTTCTGTCAAAACGTTGCCTTGTGTAAATATAAGTTAAGAAGCGTTTCAAGATTAATTTACCTCAGAATTACTTGTCACCAGCAGGAAGTGACGTCTTCTCACAGGAAAAAGGCGGTAAATTTACGAGCGCGAGCGATTTAAAGGCGACGCGCATTACGCTGTACTACACCACTTCAGTTAATATTGAGTAAAATATCCAGCATTTCTGTCACAAAACGTTGCCTTTCTTGTGTAAATCTAAGTTAAGAAACATTTCAAGATTAATTTACCTCAGAATTACGTCACCACTTTTTTTTGTATAAAAAAAATTCCAAATTCCAACAGTTACATACCATTTCCCATTAAAACAGTACTATATTGTAGAAAACAATGCGTTCAAGAAATATTTGTGGGCAGCTTGCTGTTGTTATTAGAATGTTATAATCAACAGCAGAGAGCCCATTCAAATACAAAATGCTACCTTTATTTCTCAGGAACCAACTCTGGACTTTTAATGCTATCATCCATCTAAATTCTATTACATGTTATCTGTCTGCTGATTTTTGCTCATTAACATAATTTTAGCTACTAAAGAGATTAGAACTGATTAGTAACCTTAGCTTACAGTTCAGTAAACTAGCTTGCAGAACACGTGGTAAACTGGCCACTAACTTGTATAACATTGACGGTTTTGTTTGGTAGGTAAAGTAAGTAATATTGTTTTTAATATGTAATGGTTTATTAAAATGTTAAGCCTTTATTCTCATGAATACGTTCAATTGTATTGTATTCGTTTTGTTGTGCATTTATGAAAAAATTATAGTTTTGTATTCATTTATTGTCCTGTGATGTAAAAGTTTGCTTTCAAGTCATATAATAGATCTTTCAGTGCTATTACCACTAAGTATTTAATAGCAGTATACACAGTTGGTTTAACTGTGCTTTCAAAAACAGAAGCTGGATTAACCGCAGTAAGGTCACTGTGTGGTCACTGTGTTGTTTACGAAGATAAAAATGCGACATCACAGTCTCTTCTTATTGTCTGACCCTTTGTGGAAGATGTCAATCACACGAGTACCTGCTCAAAGTAAAAGTACATGCGATTATCTATGATGGTGCTTTACTGTGCTTTTACTGCCTCTAGAACATGATCTTGGGCAGAGATCATAAGAAAATTAAGTCGTTATCACGACAAAACCACTTTTATGTTGAGGATAACGAGAAAACAAGCAAACAAGCAAAAAAGTAATAATAATGCACGGCCTCCTAGAATTTCCGTCATTTTCCTTATTGTGAAATTTTTTTGTTATGTTTCAGTTAAATGAGTTACATTCTAAATGTGTGATATGGCTTTGAATGTGAATTTGAATGTGTGTCTACTTTGGCATCTTACAATGCACTGATGTGCAATTTCAAAATACAACATGAGCATGTTTAAATGTAGGGGTGAAAAACCTTAATTGTGAGTCTTGTAGTGCAAAAATATAGCATATGGGCTCCTATATTGTTGTTGTGTCATCATTCATATTGCAAGCCCTATCTCTCCACTGTGCCAATAATTTATCACATTAGGTCAGGATAAAATAAAATTGTACGCAAATCTACTTTGAGGCGGTTGGTGTTTGAGGTTTTGCCTAAACTGCACTAGATGTCATACATCCACTGTTCTTTTTTTATTTACTATTTTATGGCTATGAACAGGTTATTACTGTAATTATTGAGATTTCTTCAAGTGGTTATTGCTGTAGTTATTGGTGTAGTGAATATGCCTGTGTGGACAGCATCCAGCTAATCCCAGCCTAGCACATTCCTATGCAAGTACACCATAAACTACAGTCTACCACCTGCTAGCACTCCTCCTGGCCACAACTGGAACCGTTCTCCACCAACATTACTGCGATTAGTGTATAAGGCTACTAGTGTACACTCTTTTGGAGTAAAACACTTCAGCATACATCTTCCAAAATGAGACCTCTATCCTATTGAGATTTGCTAATCTGTTCTAAGTTACACTGGCGTGACCACCAAATATTTAACAGAATATGTCATAGCGAATAGTTACGAATTTGGTTCTATAGCATGATGAACATAAAAAACAAACAACTTTTTTGTCTTTGTACTGAAATGAAACAATAACTTTCACATGCACAGACAAATACATTTCTCTGAAAGCCATATGTGCATATGATGATTTAAGAATGCAGATTATTGTGCGGTGTGTGTATATAGGTGCTTCTTCTACTAACGCAATATGAAAGGGAAAGACATTGTACAGTTTAGAGAATTAATTCATGTTTCTTTCTTCTCTCCTGACTTTTCTTTAATGATTATTTCCTGAGATTCGTCATTTTCCTGATGGTTCTTCATTTGAATTTGAGTTATGAAGTGACTATTGGAAAAGCCATGGTGTTTGTAAAAAGAAAGAAAGAACTGCACTATTTTTCTCTTACGGGGCATGATATTTCGTCAAACGGTGACCGGAGATCTGAAAGCCTTTTGGTTATTTATACATTTGTATGTATATTTAGCAAAACATTTTATTTTAGCATTGAGGAAATTCTGATCTGTTCAAAACATTAAATAAAAAAAAATCCTATATGACTGGTCATTCATTCTCCATTTTACATACAGTACAATAGTTTTTATGTACATATCATTATTAAGCAACACTCTTTCTATATTCATGTTGATGAGCTGGTTTGAGTCAGCTAACGCTAGTGCTGGATTTGTCTGTTTTGTTGGCTGTCGGAGTTCGGCTGATTTTTGACAAATCTCCGAAGGATCTCGTTGCCGAACCTCTTTTCACTGGTTTTGCCTGTAATTTGGAAAAACAAAAGGTAATTGTTGACGCTAGTATAAAACCTTACTGCAACATGGATATAATTTAGTATTTTTTTGTACAATTTTTGAATTGAATTAAATTCTGGAAAGAATCAATCAATTAGAGCCAATCAAGAAGCAGCACACCTGTGACTCATGAGGCTTCCAGCCAATCATAAACAGGATGTCAAACGTGGCTGGCACAGATCCATCTTCGTTCCCGTACATCTCTAGGATGTAGAACAGATTTCCTTCGGTCATGCTTTTAAAAGATATTCTGGTTGAGTCCACATCATCTCTGGAGGCACTGTAGAGTTAACACCTGCACCATATTTTCTGGACTATAATTAAAAACTACTACTATTAATACAAGAATTTAACATTTTAAACCATTGATAAAACTTTTCTGAACAATAATCTTTGTGAAAATGTCCCATGGCCTTTTGGGTGATTTTCTGCAAACATCTACCAGGTTTTCGAGCTCACCTTTATAAACAGCAGCCGCTGCCAGGATGGTGTCTCTGTGCAACAGTGCCTTCCTGTTCCATGCGCAATTACTCTCTCCCATTCCTTAAATACGACAGAAACCGAGCTCTTGTTATAATGTTTATAATCAATTAATGCTTCTTTTGTACGGAAACTATGCCGAGACTCACCTTGTAAATCACATAAGATTTCAAACATGCCTGGGTAATGAACCTGAATCTCATCCACGTCCTACATTTGACATGGGAACAACAAAGTGTACAACGTAAATGTAGGCAATGAACTCGACCAATGATCTGGATGTATGCTCACTCCCTTTGCTAGCACACTAACCACAGTTAGCAGGTTGAAGCCAGCTTGGCCCAGCAGGTTGCCCAGGTCGGTGACGGCTGTGTAGGGCGAAATGTGGGGTGAAAATCCTCCCTCCCTCTCCAGCTCAGCTAGCTGCAGGGAACAGCGCAACTCATACAGCGTTTCACCTCCAACCATCGCGCCTACAAACACACCGTCTGGTTTCAGCACTTGATGGATCTGAAAGAGAGGATGGTTCATGAATTTTAGGATTAGCTCTGCCCTTCCAGAAGACCTACAGAATCTTCTACCAAGGGGTAGTAAGTAATAATAGGATCCTGATATTGCAATAAACTTTTACACAATACACTTTTCTGAGAGTTCTGTGGTGTAAAAACCCTCTTTAAAAACAAGCTAAACCTCACCTGACTGTCTATGTAGGTGTGGCCTAATATTTTAATAAGCATTCTTGACTGTCCCCCCCCCAAATAAAATGGTAGTGGAGTAACATGCAGTACCTGATGCAAAGCTCCTGGAAGATCATTGATCCAGTGCAAACTGAGGATAAAATACAAATCACAGTGTTCACAAAATGTTAAGAACTGCCTCTGACTTTTTTCGATAAATCAGAGATAGAATTTGTCACAGTAACGGACAGTTACCTCAGGCTGCTGACCACCAGATCAAACGTGTTCTCTTGAAATGGCAGGAACTCTTCATCGGCCAGCACACAGTGTGTAGGCATCTCACTCTGCCTCTTCTGCCTCTAATATAAACAATTAGGTTTTAACACACACACGTCATTTCAAGCATCCACTATCCTGGACAAATTTCTTCTACTTTAACGATCATACTAGACAAACTAATTTTGGATTCTCCAGTAATTTTGACAAAATTTATTCTAGACACCTGACAAAGTTCCTCTTAATTTATCTGATAATCTTCATTCATTCATTAATTTTCTACCGCTTATCCAAACTACCTCGGGTCACGGGGAGCCAACCCATCTCAGGCGTCATCGGGCATCAAGGCATGATACACACTGGACGGAGTGCCAACCCATCGCAGGGCACACACACACTCTCATTCACTCACGCAATCTGATAATCTTGATCAAATTTATTCTGGATTATCCATTATTCAGTAAACTCAACAAATTTATTTTACATAGAGCATTCTTGACTAGATTTATTCTTGATTTCTCAGTAATTTTGACTAATATGGCTAATACATTCGACATTATTCGGATCAGAATTACCGTATATTATCCAGTTTGCTTGACAAATGTACTCCAGAATATCTAATATGATGGTCATTTATTATAGATTTTTTAAGAACTTTATTCCAAATTATTTAGTGCGGTGGGCAAATTTTATCTGGATTTTCCTTCCTGATGGACAAATTTACACAATATTATCCAGAATCCTGAAGAAAACTACCTTGGATTATCCATTAGACAGGACAAATTTACTCCAGATTATCCAGTACACTCCAAAATTGTTTTGGATTATCGAGTTTGCTGGAAAGACTGGGATGTTTATAAAGAAAATACTTTTTTGGTAAAAAAGAAACCTCACCTCACTTAGTTGCCTAACAGTGTTACTTACTAATGAATCATCTGAGATGTCTGTAAGGAAAAGGCGCTCTACAATGTCCTGTAATGGAGAAAGATACAAAAAATTTATTAAAATCTGATTACACCAACACTGAGAGGATCAGTGTTTAGGTCAGGAGCAGTACCTTGCTGAGATGTTCGGCGATGTGGCTTTTTCCGCACCCCAAATCTAGCGCCAAAGGGAAACTCCTGCAGAACCACCACAAATCAGCCAAGTGGGTCAAATCTTACAGTGTATGGTGAAACTGCAAATCAATATGTTCTTACAGTATCTTTCATAATAAACATATGAACAATACAAATACAAATCAAATCACAAGAAATAAAGAAGAGTTACCTGGCAATGTCATAAATTCTGTCTGCTACCCTGCTACCAACCTGCAAGATAAAAACCAAACAAAACATGGGCATCAGTGACACGACTACAAACAAAATATACAAATAAATGCAAACAAAAGCATATAATAAGATTAAAGACAGCTTCAGGACAGAGGACTTGACACTTTCTGGTTTCTCAGTAACATGACAAGATGTTTTGTTGTCATTCACCAACAGAAAGAAAGAAAATAACACTGGTGAAAGATCAACTGTTTATAGCTGGATCACAGAATATATGAAAATCCTCTGACACAATCTGAAGTAAATCTGAGGTAAAATAAAATGACAATACAGCTATACTTTCATACAAAAATGAATAGTGCAAATGAGGCAAATTCTGTGACATGAGGTAAATAAAACTGTAAATGAGGTAGATAATGATGTAAATGAGGCAAATTAAGCTGTAAATGGCATAAATAATGCTGTAAATAAGTTAAAAAGCTGTAAAATATGTAAATCATTGCTTAAATAAAGTAAATAATACACATGAGGTTAATAAAGCTGCAAATGAGGTAAGTAATGCTGTAAATGAAGAAAAAGCCATAAATGAGGTACAAAAAGCTGTAAATGAGGTAAATAAAGCTGTAAATGAGGTAAATAAAGCTGTAAATGATGTAAATAAAGCTGTAAATGATATGAATAAAGCTGTAAATTAGGTAAATAAAGCTGTAAATTAGGTAAATAAGCTGTAAATGAGGTAAATAAAGCTGTAAATAAGGCTGTAAATGAGGTAAATAAAGCTGTAAAAGATGTAAATAAGGTTATAAATGAGGTAAATAAGGTTGTAAATGAGGTAAATAAATTTGTAAATGAGGTAAATAAAGCTGTAAATTAGGTAAATAGGGTTGTAAATGAGGTAAATAAAGCTGTAAATGAGGTAAATAAAGCTGACCTCGTCTCGCAGGTAGTCATATTTATCACTATCCGGTAAAATCGCTGCCCATTTCTTTTGCTTTCTCTTCATATTTCTGTCAAACACGTTCATGGCACCCGCAGGTCCCCCGGACACGTTTCTCACATGGGAATAAACTTTGTTTCCTGAGGTAAGGTTAAGGTGAGTGATGTTTCTGTGAGGAACAATAAACCCGGCTGTTACTCTGAATAACACGCCGTGACCAAGACAAACACCGTTCATCAGCTTATTCATGACTGAAAAATCTATAAAATAAAACAGAAAATCAGGACATTTTCTGATCCCGCACAGTGTCGCCTCTAGTCACCGGCGTTGTTGACCTTTTTATTGCATGGACGCCGGCTGTGTTTCAAAAAACTACGTAGTAAACTTTAAGTGCCCTAAAGTCGATCTATACTACCTCACTGCGTCAAAATATAACAGTACGCCAGGTAATTATTATTATTATTATTATTATTACAATATAGTGACGTAATGACGTTTTGGGCGGTAGCATGTTTTAGAAATACAGAATATTTCGCATTATTATGTAATAGTGTCCCTATAAAGTCCCTAACGAAGGGAGTAAAGGGTTATTTGGGATTGAACCGCAAAGTGGCGTCGCGTGTAAAATACGGAACAGGAAATGAAGTAAGCCACAGGAACGACTGAGCCTATTCACGCAGCTAGTTAGTTGTCTCACTGATGATTATGCTTAGATCCAAAAATCCCAAGAACAGGCAAAAAAAAAATGTGCAAACATTTTCACCATTATGATGCCTTCCCTTTCTCAAAGTGTTAGCCTGCGTTTGTTCTCTTTTGCACAATACTTAAGCAATGCAAATGTAGTACAGTAACTAAACATAAGCTTGCCTATAGTAGAATGCACACCCGTTATTCAATACAGCAAGCTTTATATACTCTTTTTAGGTCTGGGCATTTGTGGAGCATCTGCCCTGTACTTCCCTTCCATCTGCTGTGCACTTCCCTTGCATTTGCCCTGCACTTCCCTTCCATCTGCCCTGCACTAGTGTTAATTTCGTCACCTATTTTTAATTTAGTCTTAGTTTTAGTCTTATTTAGTCATTCACATATCTTTTTTGTTAGTCAAGTTTTAATCGACTAAAAGTCTCGTCTTTTTAGTCTAGTTTTAGTCAAAAGAAAACTCAAGGTATCTTAGTCAAGTTTTAGTCGACTAAAAGTCTTTTAATTTTAGTCTAGTTTTAGTCTTTTTTTAAAAATAACACATTATTACTGAGATTATTACTGATAAACATTTCAGTAAAAAAAGTGTTTCACATCTCAAACATTGGTTAAATGTCATAATGACCTGACACAATACACTTGTTGAATGATTTTTGTTGAATGCGAATGTTAAACGTGTCTGGTTTTCAATTTCTGATTTAGGAGACACATTCACAAGTGATGAACCTGTTCTGAAGAGTATTTTATTTTAACCAACACAATTCAAAAGCTGGGGCCCAATAGACTCCGGCTGACAACTTAAGTTACAAAGGTTTTTAAAACCGCAAACTCGTTGTGAATATTTTAAAGGCGTAACAGCTGATGAAAAAGCAGAGACAATTGTAGACGAAAATGAAGAGAGATTTTATCTTAGTTTTTATTTTATACAAAACATTTTCGTCTCGTCTTTTTTCGTCGACATAATGCATGTTAATTTAGTCTTAGCGTTTTTGGACAGTGGTGCAGTCTTGTCATCGTCTCGTCTTAGTCATGAAAAAAAAGGTTGTTGACAAACATATTTCGTCTCGTCTCCTCTGACGAAATTAACACTACCCTGCACTTCCCTTCCATCTGCCGTGCACTTCCCTTGCATTTGCCTGGCCCTGTACAGGACAGTGCACAGGCTCTTGAAAAAGATTGATGGGCCCCAGTGTCTATTAGGGTTACATCATTTTGTGGTTGACTTACTTAAATCTCTTTTGTTCATGCAATGCATGTGCCCCTGCAGTGCCTATGCAATGTGTCATATCTTAGCACAACAGAGATTTACATCAGCCAGACTTACAACCTCCTGTGATTATAGCATTTTCTATTTTCTTCTAGCCACATTCAACATTTAAAATATATATTTCAATTATAGAAAAAAGGATACATATAAATGTAAATAAAAGCTATCAGAGCTCTCTTAAACTTATGATAAATAAAGCTTATTATCACATAAATCTTCTTAGTCGGTTGAAATCATCTTCCAGCTGTCTAGGTACAGCGTCCGATCCTCTGCGATCTTGCAGTAGCATTCATGGCAATTATAATTGTAATTGTATTTAATTCATATTCAAATGTTTTGTTTCTGTAACCAAGTTTTCTACTTTCAGAAGTTTTTTAGCAAACATCAGTTGCTTTTGTTCCTCGGATCCTTTCCCGTTTAGCTTCTTTACTCTTCTTCTTTTATACCTTTCCCATTTGTTTTTGTTCACTTTGCTTTTGGGCAAGAATGTCTCCTAAAGTGTATTTTGGGTTGAGTTTTAGCTTTGGGTCGAGGGGAATACAACTCCATTCTCACCTGTTCTTACAACACTCTGCATCTAGAAAGACAGACAGTGAGAATAATCTGCATGAACCTACAGTTAAGCTCATGTTCTGTTCTGGTACTGGAGTTCAGCTGAATGAGATCCTCGTACTTAACCTTCTCTCTGATTCTCTTGCTCATGTAGATCATTTTCAGGTTCTCATACTGTAGGTAAGTGGATCTACAAAATCCACCTTGGTCATGACGACAATGCAGGAATCCTTGTCATGATCAATATTATAGGGAATCTGAATTTGATTTTGACCCAGATGTAATACATCAGACAGTAATATATGGTCAATTTATCAGGAATGAGCATTTGTAAAAAATCAGGATGATAACTCACCTAATTCGTGAGCTTCTTTCATAATTTCTTTCATTTTATTCCCCATTTCTGAACTTAAAACTGAAACCCTTTCTGATGATAAAACAAACACCAGACAGTGAATTTGGTCCTTTAGACTCAGGTTTTTGTTATAGTAATTGCTTTCAGCAGTAAGCTCTTTTGAAGGATTGAACTGAGTATAAAAACATAAACTGTTATAACACTGCACTACAGTACGCTAAAACATTTGTGTCAAATTTTGCTAAATATATATCTGAAGCATAATAAATTTACTGTACAACTATTAGCATTTGGATTGCAAATAGACAGTTCACGTTTGAGAGCATTAAAATATTTCAATATATAGACCTTGTACATTGGAACATGGAACCTGGAAATATCATGTACATGTGAATAAAGTGAATGTGTCTGTATACTAATTTCAGAACACTAATGATATCTTAGGGGGGGCACGGTGGCTTAGTGGTTAGCATGTTTGCCTCACACCTCCAGGGTTGGGGGTTCGATTCCCGCCTCCACCTTGTGTGTGTGGAGTTTGCATGTTCTCCCCGTGCCTCGGGGGTTTCCTCCGGGTACTCCGGTTTCCTCCCCCGGTCCAAAGACATGCATGGTAGGTTGATTGGCATCTCTGGAAAATTGTCCGTAGTGTGTGATTGTGTGAGTGAATGAGAGTGTGTGTGTGCCCTGTGATGGGTTGGCACTCCGTCCAGGGTGTATCCTGCCTTGATGCACAATGACGCCTGAGATGGTAGTTCGGACAAGCAGTAGAAAATGAGTGAGTGAGTGAGAGTAATGATATCTTATGTGTGCGGACCATCTGAAATGTCTTCGAGACCCATCGTATCACCAAGCACAAATGGAAAGATGGATCCCTCTGTGCCTTTGCTCAGCTTGTACACACTGTACTATATACAGGTAGAAATGTTTTCTACCAAATGTTAAAACAGTTTCTATATTTAAATGTTAAGCTATGTCCTTTACATCAACTGAAATTTACCTAAACTAAAAATGAATGTATTTTAAAGATATATGGTATATTAAAGATTGTATGGGTTTTTACTTTGTGGGTGACACTTCAGAGAGTGAATGAGCGAGATAAGTATTGCGACCTTGGAGTGCAGTATTAACAGAGGTGATAAAAGTTGACTTCCCAACACCTGCTGGTCCAACACACAGAATCCTGAGATGTTCAACACTTTGGTTTGACTGAAACTCCCTCATTGTCTGTAACATTGTTCCTCTTTCACTAAAAGAAAGTCAAAAAGAGACATTAGCTAATAAACTATTTTTACATCAATGTGAACATAGGAAATGTATACATATGTGACACAAAAATTATGTAAAGTTATGCTTTTGTTTATTTTTGGAAACTTAAAATGTGTAAAATGCCTGTGGTTATTAAATGAGTAAACAGAAAGAGATTAAAAATATAATTTATTATGTAATGCCAGGTGTTTCTGATTATTCTGCCAGAGCTTAATAACGCACGCTAATCTGCACTTGCAGTTAACAAAACTAAAGATGATAGTTCTGCTGAGCCTCATACTGTATATGTCCTGTTCTCTCTTTTAAGTGACTTTGTAGCTAAGCTTAAATCCTTGTGGGTTTGTTGAATGTAGAAAGTTGAAAATCAACTGCAAGATCAGTTTGCATGAAGCATTGCTTCAAACTGATTGAGATTATAAACAATTTTGAGTGCACTCAAATGGTCCATTACCATAGCAAACAATGAGGGACTCAAAGCCTACCCTTGATGTATCCCTACCTCCACCTTGAACTCCTCTGTCTGACCTAGAGCACATCTCACTGCAGATCACCCGTGGCCTCAAATTAATTCTATATTTTCACTCCAAGATGTAAAAAATAATAGCTTTATAATGCGATGCATTCTGTGTGCACCAAAACAAACAGACATCGCAGCTTACAAGAATTCCAGCTCCAACCTAAAAAAACATGTAGCGGTAAGCGTCAAAATTATGCCTATTTGATGGTAATTTGGTAACTATGGGCACTTTGACCTTAACGTAATACTACATTTCACACACTGTCTGAATGTATTCCCTCATATACGCTCTCGTGCAATCCTGTGAACCCTACAAACATGTTCATGAACAAACGTTCGTTATAAGCGTCTGCATTTTCATATCCATGTTCCACAAAATAAATTGAATTGCATTCGTTTTCGTGAATAAATTGAATTGCATTCATTCGTTAGTGACTCACTAAAGTTTTTTTTGAAAATTAAATATTTCCATAAGTACTTGTACTTTTACTTGAGTACAGATTTTGGATACTCTACCCACCTCTGGGCCCTACGCAACTTGCGTAGTGAGCGTATAGGGCCGATCGGCTCTGCCTCTGCCAGCCGCCCCAGCAGGTTCCGCCATAATAGTTGCCTTGGTTACGTATGTATGTGTGGGGCGGAGCTATCAATAAGGGGTGACACCCATTTGGGTTAGGGGCGTGTTTGTTTTGGTGATTTCAAATGTCAACATTAGTTTTTAAACATCGTGCACCCCTGGGGTGCCACCCCGCCTTTAATCAGAAAGCCAGCACACGAGGTTTATTTCGCCTTCTTGCTTGCCGTAGAAAACGGGGCGTGGCTTCTGGAAATAGCGGAAGTTGTTCGCGCTTCACGGGAAACCACGTGTTTCGCTAGGAAAGTAACCCTGCGTGATGTGTAAATACTGAGGCGGTGAGTGTGTACACGTGTTTTCACGTGTGTTCACGTGCGTATTGTATTTAAATTTTTTCTGGAGTAGGATTTTCACTCAGCGGATCGGAGTTTATTTATTTATTTGTTTGTTTGTTTGTTTGTTTAAACATGTCTCCTCTTTCTGTCAGTTAGCAGAAGGCTAAAAGCTAAAGTAACGGCTTGTCTAAGCTGTAACACTATTAATGTTATACTGCGTAACTGTTTTTGTATTGTTATGATGATTTGCATCCCCTCCAACCTGCTCCTTGATTGTGAGTGAAAGCGTGTTTACTCTCTGGAAGGTTCTGATAGAAGGAGTCTCCAGTGTCAGAAGTAAAACTGTGATTGGTCATTTGACAAGCTACGTGTTTTTTTAGTCTTAAGTGTAACAGGGTTGAGAGACCGCAAGAACTGAATCTAGCTTCTTCAACATAAAATGGTTAAAATTAGTGAATAATTGTAATTATTGGTAGGTTTCTGTGGTGTGAGAGGAATGACGCACTTTGGGATGTTCTGTTACAGGAAAATAGTCTGCATTAGGATTTTATATATTGATTATTTTCACGTAACAGCATGAATACATTGTTTTATTCCATATCACTTCGTGTGTTTTCTCTGATCCGATAGCTAGAGTATATAGCTGATAGAGTATAGCGCTGACATTCATTTACACCTGTCCAGTTTCATCTGAAACACGTCCCAGACCACCTCCTGAAGTGGTTTGTACCATCGGATTTATATCCGTCTCCAAAACGTTTCGGAGGGCATTTAGACCTGCTCTTTTTACCATCGGATAGCTATCTGATCACAGAAAACACATGAACCATACCACAAACTATACCATCAACTTGTGTAGCATATAACATAAATGCTGCATTACATCACACACAGTGTTAGTCCTCTCTCTGTCTGTCTGAATATTTTACACAACTTCTGTATGCTTCCAGGTTTGTGTCTGTAAACAAAGCAGCATCATGTCATCAAAGAAAGAGTCGAGCGCTGATGAGCGCTTCGCCCGCGTCAAGAAGGACCCGCGCTTCTGGGAGATGCCGGATATGGAGCAGAAAGTGCGCATCGACAAGCGCTTCCAGTCCATGTTCCACGACGAGCGCTTCAAGCTGAAGTACACGGTGGACAAACGCGGCCGTCCCGTCAACCACACGTCCACCGAGGACCTGAAACGTTTCTACAAACTTTCAGACTCGGAGCAGAGCGACACCGAGGCCGCACCGGACGAGCAGCAGGAGAAGAAGAAGAAGAAGAAAAAAAACGTGAAGGCACAAGCAAAGGTGGATGAGCTTCAGGACAAAGAGAAGGAACTTGACAAGGGGGAGGAGCCTGTGTCTAAGAAAACCATTAAGAAAATGTCGTTAAAATCTGAGCCAGTTAAAGGAGTGCAAGTTGTGGAAGAAGGTAACACACACACTCACACACTCACACACTCACACACTCACACACTCACACACTCACACAAACACTTCTCTCTGTCCAGATTTTTGAGCCTCAGTACTGAATCCAATTGATCAGTACAGAGGTCAAAGTTGCGGTCAGTTTGCTTGTTTGAACATGTTGTTGCTATAGTAACAGCTCATTTAAATTACTGCAATTATCTGCATCTGTATTTTTCACCTCTTCACCTTAATTTCTGCAGATGATGACGATGACGTTGACAACGACGATGAAGAATACAGTGACACCGATAATGGAGAAGGTCTCTCTGATGATGATGATGATGATGTGGAAGTTGAAGATGGTGAAGACGATGATGAAGACGAGAGTGAGTCGGAGGATGACAGTGACAGCGGTCCTGACCTGGCCCGAGGAAAAGGTAACATCGAGACGAGCTCCGAGGATGAGGATGATGATGAGGAGGATCTCCTGCAGCATGAGGAAGAGGAGATAGAACATGACTGGGGGGAGATGTGGAAGGATGCCCCATGTGCCGAGCAGGTCAAACACTAAAACTCAAATGAGAAAGCATTGGAATAAAGGATGGATAGAGTGATAGACAGGCAGACGGAAGGCTGGGTGGGTAGACAAAGAAATAGATATATAGACAGACAGGTGCTTAAAAGAAACGTTAGGTGGATAGAAAGATAAGATGATTAAATGGAAGTCAGAATCTTAGATTTGTAGATATATGTATAGACTGGTAGATGGGTGGGTGGGTCGGTGGGTGGGTTGGAAGACAGACAATTTAACTGACTAAGACAGACAGGAGGTTTGATGGAAGGTAAGGCAAGCGGAGACATATGGTTAGACAGAAACAGAAGGATAGCAGACAGACAGGTGGTTAGTTGGACAGATCTGTGTGTAGATAGACGGACGGACGGACGGACGGACGGAAGGATGGATAGGTAGATGGACAGACAGAAATGGTTTGAATGATGGATGAATTGGTAGGCAGACAGGCATTTCATTAGACAGACAGCTCGCGTAAAAGACAGCTGAAAAGACATCTGATTAGTTGGATAGACAGGAAGACAGACAGACGTTTACATGTATGACTGTAAAGGTAGACAGACAGTTTAGTGGACAGATAAACAGATGCTTAGACTGATGGAAAGAGACAGATGAAGAGATAATTAGGCAGACAGGAGGTTCAGTGGATAACTGTAAGAGTGTAATTATGGAATTGTGTATGTGGCAGTGTGCTTAGCTCTCTGATTTTGTGTGTGTGTGTGTGTGTGTGTGTGTGTGTGTGTGTGTGTAGGTCAGTTCCAGGTTAGCAGTGTGTAACATGAACTGGGACCGGATTAAAGCTAAAGACCTTCTGGCTCTGTTCAGTTCCTTTAAACCTAACGGAGGAGTGGTGCTGTCCGTCACGGTAACTCCGCCCCTCTGTCGTCATCATCATCATCATCATCTACTACACTTTCTGCTCTCTATATAACTGTGTGTGTGTGTGTGTGTGTGTCAGATCTACCTCTCAGAGTTCGGTAAAGAGAGGCTGAAGGTGGAGCAGACTCAGGGCCCTATGGAGCTCACAAGCCTCCCAGACGACCCCGACGCAGACACCGAGGATCAGAGGTAACACACACAGACCTGAGTAAATGCCATCTAGTGCCCTAAATGCCAGAGAAGTTCTAACTTTTTTGTGCCAGGGTTTGTACGGTCATGAAAAACCTGGGAAAGTCATGGAATTTTAAAATGACAATTTCCAGGCCTGGAAAAGTTTCGGAAAAATAATTTAATAATTTAAGAGTTTTGGAAAAGTCGAATATAGTTGATAATATTAGTTAAATTACAATAGTTAACGTTCGCACGATCTGTCACGTGACGTTCTCTGCGTGGAGTAACGCGGTTTCAGCTAACATTAGTATTATGTAGCGATGCCAGGGAAATGCAGATTTAAAAATGTATGGCTTCATGATGTAAAGTATGAGGGGTGGCTGGGGAAAGATCAGGACCCGGGACGTGCTAAATGTACGCCGTGTCGTAAAACGGTTGATATTTCGAATATAGAGGCAGCGCTGTCTAGCCACGCTAAAGGTGCAAAGCACCAGTCTGCATCTGCGTGCTCGACAGCTCCCAACCCCATCGCTGGCTTTTTCACCCGTGCGACTGATGTGACTCCCGCCCTCAGCCGCGGTGCTTCCATCTCATCCACTCTAAAACAAGGGACCATTTTGAGTGCTGTGTCCACAAACGAAACCCTAACTGCAGAGGTACTGTGGGCGCTAAAGGTGGCTAATTCGCACTATTCCTACACGTCTTGTGAAGACACAGACCAGCTGTTTCAGAAGTGCTCATATTTATGCACTTTAGGACCGGCTCCTGATTTTAAGAAACTGACTTTGGCAGACGTATCAAAGCAAAGCGTCTGTGTTATGCTCTTTGATGAAAGCCTGAATCACTATTTACAGTCTAAACAGTTAGACATGTGTGTCAGGCTATGGAACGGGTCCGAGGTGAAGACTAAATACGTCGGCTAAGAGTCCGTGGGCCGTTCATCAGCTCAAGACATCGCTGAAAAAATTAATAACTTTTTTTCAGAGATCGGAATCGGAAATCTCGTCCAGATCTCGATGGACGGACCGAACGTCAACTGGAAAGTATTTGATATACTCCAGAAGCAAGTCGTCGCTGTCGGGTGGAATCCTCGTATCTCCAAAACCGTTATTTTTCAGGAAATTAAAAAAACTCCGTACCTTATCTGCAGTGCACAGGGTTTAGTCCGCGTTGCAGTGGATTGTCTTGCGCTAAATTCCTGTCCTCAGACGAGCACCAGAACTAGCGGGGGTCAAGATTTTTTTTTCTTTGAGCCCAGTGTTTTGAAGACATTTACCTCAGAAGACGTGTTGATTCGTTGCGACTCTTCTTGAGGAGAAATATGACGTGAAGCTCTCCCACGGAGTGAGGAAGAGGTGGACAGTTGAAGTGTCCAATGGAGTTATGAGATTTGCCCTCAAGCTATTTTCAAGACTTTAGATTGGTTAATAACTTGTAAAAATAACAGACCCACGTGGGGACTGACCAATAGCATCGATATGTGAAAAAATATGACATTGACCAAATTTGGACATACAAGGTTTCCGCCCAACAGCGACGAAGTGCAGAAAGATGCGGGAAAGTCCCTAATTAACATCGGGTCGTGCGGGTTGCACATACTGCACAATGCGTTCAGAGATGGATGTAAATCCACCGGATGGGAAGTTGTTCTAATCCATTTCTAAGCGGTTCTCAGGGTTTAATGTATTATGTTATGAAACTTTGTTAGTGTGCAAGCGTTATTTAAATAAATGAGTATTTTATATTCTACACTACAAAGCTTGTCATTTATTTTAGTAAAAATATGCTGGGTGTAACATGGATTTTCTTCTTATTTACACGTATACATGGACATTTCATGAAACATTAGGTCATGAATATTTACTTTGTAATAGAATGTTATTGGTAAAAATGTGTACGAACCCTGTTGTGCTCTTTTGTATTTTTTATTTTTTTTCACTGAAATAAAAATATTTGACGCTCGTTGACATTTAAACAGAAATATCTCATGGCACCGTGAGTAAGTTCGAAGAAATAAAAAAAAAAACCGTCGGCTGTTTCCTGTGCTTTAGGATCTATAGGGAGAAGGTGCGAGATTATCAGTTTAAGCGTCTGCGTTATTACTACGCCGTGGTGGAGTGCGACTCGCCCGAAACTGCTGCCAAGATCTACGAGGAGTGCGACGGCTTTGAGTACGAGAGCAGCTGCTCCACGCTGGACCTGCGGTGAGACGCTAAAGAAATAATCCTTCATTTCTTTGCTTTCGCAGAAAGAACGAAAGCTAGTCAGAATGTAGCATTTGCTGGAATGTCATTCACGTGTCTCTGAATCGAAAGTGTAATTCTGCGTGCGTTATGTGAACCTTCATTTACAGGTTCATCCCTGACGACATGACGTTTGACGATGAACCGAAAGACAAAGCGATGGACGTGGATTTGTCCACCTACAAACCCAAACTCTTCACCTCCACCGCCACCACTACAGCTAAGGTGCACTAGTCCTGTCTCTTTGTTTACTATTAACGGCTTACTGCACCTTTAAGAAATCAAGACGTGTAAAAAATCTCTTTGAACTTTAAGTGTAAATTGAATTTGAACTTTAAGTGTCGCTGTTCAGGTGGAGATAACATGGGACGAGACGGATCACGATCGCATCACCACCCTCAGCAAGAAGTTTAACAAAGACGAGCTCCTCAACATGGACTTCCAGGCCTACCTGGCTTCCTCCAGCGAGGATGAGGATGAGGACGATGAGGTTGAGGCAGAAGGTCAGTGCTGAAGGTCGCAAACTTTAATGCGGTCGAAGATGTTTAAAAATCGGATGAAATGAAAACAAACTCGCAGTCCGTCTGTCTAAATAACCACCCATCCGGGAGATGAGTAGACAGTCAGACAGAAGGATAATCGACAGTCACACTGTCCACCTAAGAAGTGGGTGTGGCCTAACAGTTGTTTTAGCTGAGCTGTTCCTTTGGTGTCCCTCTTAGAGGCGAAGCCGGTGAACCTTGCGACGGAGGAGAAGAAAGGAGGGAAGAAAGGCAAGAAGGAGGAAGAGCAGATCGCTAAATACCGTGAGCTCCTGCAGAACATCCAGGATAAAGAAAAGAAGGACAAGGACAAGGACATGGAGCTGGAGATCACGTGGGTGCCAGGTACGTCCTGTCAGCACGTGGAGGTCATCACGGGACCAGATGGATTTTCTTAGTGTTTGATCACTTTTTTTTTTTTTTTTCCCAGGATTAAAGGAGAATGCAGAAAAATTGGTGAAGAAGAAGATGGAGGGAAAAGACAAAATGACTCCATGGGAGGAGTTTCTAGATAAGAAAAAGGGGAAAAAGAAGGAGAAGATGAAAGGGCAGAAGGTGAGTAAAGCATTTTATAGCCTATATAATGTTGTTACTCTTAGCCTTGTCACTATCTCTCTGGAACCACCCACCTGACCTCCACCACTCATCTCCACCTATTGACTTCTCTGCAGACGTCTATTTGTCTGTCCACACCTCCTAAAGTGGAACTAGTGAAATCTTAACTGATCATTTCGTCGTTGAATTTGTGTATCTTGTTTTTTGCAGGACGTCGAAGCCCAAGAACAGGCCGCGATCAGCGACGACGAGCTTCCTCCTGACGTCGACATGGACGACCCCTTCTTCTCTGAGGAGCTGGGAGGATCTACAGGTCAGTTTTCAGATTTTCCATATTTTTCCATCCTTCTTTTGTTCTCTGTCAGTAAGTCTGTTTTGATGATTTTTACGAAAGGTAATATCTTGTGTTAAACAGGGACGGCCCAGAAAGTCAAGAAATCGAAGAAAAACAAAAAGGGGGAGGAGCAACTAACAGCTGATGAGGAGGCGGAGCTTGAGAAACGGAAGGTATGTGACACAGTAATTTATATAAGCGATTTTGCATAAATCGTTTGTGTTATCGTACCTTTTAACTAAAAACATATTGGTTAAAGATGTAAATTCTACTAAAATTGTGCTGCGTTTTTAACCCTATAAAGAGTCTTAGACCGGCCCTGCTCTCCCAGTGTAGGTGTAATAAGTGTGTGTGGTTTCAGGCTGAAATGGCTCTCCTGATGGACGACGATGAAGACGAGAAGCACCGCCATTTCAACTACGATCAGATCGTGGAGCAGCAGAACCTGAGTAAGAAGAAGAGGAAGAAGCTCCTGAAGAGCAACACGCTGCCAGAGGAGGACAACTTCAAGGTCAGAGACCAGACTCCCTCAACAGCATATTTACATTTTGTGTTACATCCTGAACAGGAGAGAAAATGAAAGAAAGCATCTTTCTAAACAATCTGTGTGTTTTGTGAACAGGTGGATTTACAGGACCCGCGCTTCCAGGCCATGTTCACATCCCACTTGTACAACCTGGACCCCTCGGACCCGGCCTACAAGACGACCAAAGGCACTCGGAGCATCCTGGAGGAGAAGCAGAGGCGGCGAGAGGAGCAGCAGCGATGTCAGCAAGAGGCACACAAGAGCCAGGAGAAACCCAGCAACAAATCAGAGGAGAAAGAGAGCACAGGTATCGGGGCGACGACGACAGAACCGACGTCGGCCGCCCTGGACCCGAGTCTGTCTTTACTTATCAAATCTGTGAAGAAAAAGACTGAGCAGTTCCACGCTCGCAAGAAACAGAGGATGAAATAGATCAAGGACATTGTGATTTGTGTTTTAGTGTGTGAACTGAACTCATTTATACAATTTCTGATGTACAGTTGTTTTGTACGAGAGACGTTACGATTTAACAAAACTATCCCATCAAACATTAAGGTCGTCTGAGGTCTGAAACACAGCCGTAGGAACCGTGAGGCTGATATAAATGGCTGTTATGGCAAAGTTATTTATTTATTTTTTTGCCAGCTTTACATCGAAAACGAAAGATCTGAACAAAACTCAGACGCTTCTGATATTAGCATGTTTGTGGATGTTTAAAAAGTTGTTAGCGTTCTTGTTCTTGGATGACTGGAGCAGAACCCACTGTGGTCTTCTGCTCCTGTAGCCCCTCCGCATGGTGGTTTGATGCGTCGTGCCTCTTGAGATGCTTTAATGCTCACCACGGTCGTAAAGCGTGACCAGTCAGGTTACTGTATATACACCGCAATAACACAGCTCTCATCTCGAAGGTTTTTTAGAAGGTCAGCCGACATCGTTAAGAATCCGACACATTTAAAGAAGCTGTCTTTCTGTCCTTGTCACAGATGCCATGCAGAGACTTTCGAGCGATGCTGTAAAACATCATTAAATCAACAATAATGACAGTATCCACAAAGGTGTGTGAACTGTGTTTATTTCAGATTGTGTGTCTCTTCGTCGTGATTAAAGGTGCAGTAGGCAATATTTTCCCCCAAAGAAAACAAGTCACTTCACGAGTGGAAAGTTACAATTCCAAAAATAAGTACAAGTGAGTGAGAAACAATGTGATGAGCAGCACAACATCAAGCCCTTCAATAAACAATGAAAAAGTGCTGGCTTTTTTATTTTTATTTTTTTAAACAATCTGAGCTTTGTTGTGAAACAACGTTTAAACCACAAAGCTCACAGAGCGAGAGACTGCAAGTGTGTGTGCGGCGCACATCTGATACACGACGACATCTACTGTAGCACATCAAGTATAAAAGATGATCAAGTATTGATTACACAAAATAAGCACTTATATTTCTTACGAGCACAACGTATGCCTGCGTGTACAAAAACGTGACTAACGGCCAACATTCACTCAGACTGAATACGGCCCAACGGCTCTTCATCTGTTCTTTGTTCTTTTTTTTTTTTGTTGGATTGTTTGTTTAGTGTTTCTACCGAGTTTCAAGCTGCTTTTATATTCTGCGTATTCTGAAACTAGTCGGCCATTTTCTTGCTAGCAAACCAGAAACACAAGGCACGACGCAGAAACCGACAGTTTGGCTGTATGATGGATCGCGGTGGAAAATCGGCACGCGGATTTTAGCGTTTTTATATTTTAGCACCTGTCTGATGCTGCTGAAGCTAATCCACAAAACCACAACAAATGGCACGGTGAGTAACAAATATGGTAGAGCTCCGATTTACAGACAGAAATCCCTACAGCTTGATTGCTAACAAGATAGTCCTTTGTGACTAGCATCTGCTAATCGTGTCGCTGTTACAGTTTACAGATCGTAACAGGAAAAGAATCAGCCGCGAGGAAAAATCAGACCTCGTCCCTGAAACGTTCCACCGTTAAAACACTAGTGTATGTAATCCTGATGGAAAGTAAATCGTTAAGTGATTAGCTGCATATGTCAAATGAAAATGACGCGGAATTGTTAGCCAGCTAGCTAACATGGTTCCTACCTCTGTGGTAGCAACGCTGTTCATCATTCTTAATTGTCTTCCTAGAACATCGAAAAACAAACAAACAAAAAACCCACAAGATTTGAAATGTTGCCTTTTAGGGGATCTCATGTTTGTGTTTTAATTGTAATTTGCTTTGCTGGCATCTTTTAAAAATCTGTGAATTGAGACATTCTTGCTGAGTTGCAAGAAAAGTTCTTGTGTAGTGTTAGTAAAAGGTTAGGACTGTGTAGTGTTAGTAAAAGGTTAGGACTGTGTAGTGTTAGTAAAAGGTTAGGACTGTGGTTTGTGGGACATACCGGAGCATGGTCCAGTGGGCTAGCTAACTAATAAGGCAATCGTGTGTAATGTTTAATACGTAACTATATTGTAAGGTTTACAACGCGACATCTAGTGTTGGCTGCTTGGGTTGTTGTGATGAGGGTGTGCTGGTGATTGTCATGCTAGTGATGCCAGCGTGACTGAACGTATGCTAGCTGCCAGTCAGTAAAAACCCTTGACACCTCTGCTTGGTGAGTTTAAACACCCCCAACACCTCCGCTCGGGGAGTTTAAACAACCCTCAACGATCTCTAAATTCTGATGTCTAATTTCAGTAAAGTTTCAGTGGAACATGGCAACAAGCCACCAGAGAGTCAGGTAGGTTGATGCAGTTACATATATGCCACTAATACACCACTGCACGTGTGAACAGTGATGTACAAGGGGCAAACCTCCCTGTGAAAATGCCCTGCCTGTTGCTACTACCACATAGTAACCACAACTACAGCATCAAAGTTTAACTGTACAAGCTGGTGTCCTCTAAGGGATTGTCATGCGACCCTGCAGGTAAGAAGTCTCTCAGGCATAAAATATAAGCTCAGGTATCTGCCCCCCCTGCACACCGGTGCCGTTGGTACTGTCTGAGGAGCACTGGAACTGGAAGGTGACCTTCCCGCACTGTACCTCGGTCATTCCTTCTTGGCCGAAGTAGCTGAGCTCGTTGCCATCCAGCACCACGCTGGCCGTATAGAACGTGTCAGGCTCCACCTGCACAGGGTGTTCGAAGAACACGGGGAACGTGCCGCTGGAGCCATCTGAGAAATACTTGACGACGGCGAGGCCCAGCGGGGCTCCCTGTCTCTTGAGCTCGATCTTGGCCTGATACTCGGCGGATCCGCAGCTGGAGCCGTAAAGGCCGAAGCCGGCGATGAATATGCGCCTGTCCACAGCAAACTGAATGCTGTCACAGCGTCCACGGTAACGCCACTGGTTGCTACGGTAGGCACACGACTGGAAGCGGTGGCAGCGCTGCGGAGTCAGACCTTTCCTCGGCTGGCTGACGAAGGGCAGCTCGGGTTTGTTAGCTGCTGTGTGCCACAGGAAGACGGCGTTGGTCTCGGCTAGCGTGAGCAGGCCGCACTGTGCCGCGCCGTTGGCGAACTCATCCAGTGACATTGCTGGGACACGGATGAGGTACAGAGCGTCGCCCAGCACCAGCCTCTTGTTTTCAACAGTGGGTTGCAGTTCACGTCGTTGGCACTCAGCCTCCGCCCAGCTGAGCGCCGCCTCCAGAACAACTGTCTCACTCGTGTTGAGAGTCTCACGCCGTAGGATGCTTTCCAGCGTGCGCAGGTCGATGTCGCAGAAAGCGTCTGAACGCAGAGCGAGCTCAGCCTGGGCGTCAATCACCTGCCAGCAGCGGCGCGTCAGCTCCGGCTCCTCAAACAGGCAGCTCTGTGACAGCAGCACACAGGCGTTGCGTGCGCTCAGACTGGTCTCCAAGAACGCCACACAGGCACGTGCCAGGTGAGGAACCATGTACTTCTTGGCAGCGTACAGCGTGGCAAGAACAGTATCTGCACACAGGTCTATCTCATCACAGTAGATATATCTGCAGGAGAAAAAAGCAGATATCAACAAACCGTCCAGAACAACAGTTGGCTGAAACCATTACAACCCGAACACCTCACTATCAGTACAGTGCTCTTCTATACTCTTCTGATTCTCACTTGAGCATAGCCAAGAAGGAATGTGGCTCCACATCTGGGATGCGGATTTCGTCCTTATCCTCTGCCAGCTCCCCGTAGAACATGGCATAGAACACGGAGCTCCCAACAGCCAGGATGTACTGAGAGAGAGAGAGAGAGACAGAGACAGAGAATGGGTTGGGAGGTCATTTCAGGAACACAGACAGACAGCATGAGTAATTTTCCAGCTAACGTTCATTATGGTCAAATACTAATATTTACAGCTTTACCCTGAACAAGACATCTAGAATATTCTTCTTGACTTTTTATTACATCGCATATCATGTCTTTATGTTTCAGCTTATTGTACAATAAAAAAACAAGTCGTCCTTCTTCCTGGTAATTAACCAGGTGCTGGCTTCTGCTAACACATGGGCTCTCCTGGGAACTGAATTACCTTGTGCCCCGGAACTCTTTGCGTTCCCCCAGTAGGACCGACCACGAAGTGTACATCTGCCATCAGCTCGTTGTTGAACATGATTGCGTTTCTGGAGACACAGTATTGTTTAATGTGCATTGTTTCAGTGCACTGTTGTAGTGTGATACACAACCTGTGAGACGGTTCCATTCTGTGTGTGTGTACCTCTCTCTGATGGTGGGATAGAGGCCTTGCCAGTTGCAGCCCTGAACCGTGTTGTTGTTGCTGATGTTCTGCTGTTGGTACTGCTGCACCGCCGTAGCCGTGGCTGCTACAGAGGGCAACTTCTTAGCAGCAAAAAGCTCGCCGGCCATTTTATTGTACCTGGAGTACTCAGGGTCCACTCATGGCCAAAATGTTCCCAGACGTGGCCTCAAACAAGAGAGGTGATCTGTAAGGGAACGCTGGGTATCACCGCTTCACCAATATCAACTGAACCATCTAGAAGAGGAAAGAGTCAGTTAGTTAGAACAGGAAAAAGAAATGGAAAGGAGGGAGAAAGAGGGAAAGAACGGGATCAAGTTGGGATGAATTAAGGAAGGAAAATCAGGAAAAAAAACAAGCCAACCATGTAGGTGGCACATCATAAAGAAAGGACAGAAGTCTGGAAGTAAGTGAAGATTAAAAAAAAGATGGTGACCAGAAGGAAGTGCAGTAGTCTGGAAAGAAAAGCGTTAGAAGGAATTAAATAGTGAAGTCAGAAAGAAAGGACAGAAGATAGAAATTCTGGAGAAAAAAAAGAAGAAAATATTAAAATTATGTCCAGAAGGAAGCACAGAGATGTCAGACAGAGAAGAAGGAATGAAGTAGTAATTACAAGAATTAAATCAGGATAGAGACTGAAAAAAAAAGTTGAGAACGCAGGAAAAATGGAGGTGAGGAAGGACGGGAACATCGAGAGGCAGAGAAGAGAAGATAAAGAAGATAGAGGAGGAAATCTGAATGGAAAATAAGTGAAGATGGTGAAGAAAGTACATGATGAAATTTGTTTCTTTCTTTTTCTCCATCTTTCACAATTCAGGGAAGGAAATGACAAAATAAAATAGGATACGATCAAGTAAATAAACCCGGCCGAAGGCATTTTATTCCTAAAAGTGAATTAAAAATGTTCTTTCTGAAGATAAACGAATCTCTTAAAGGTTTTAATGAGCAAGAAAAACAAAAACAAACAATCAGTGCATGTAATAACCACAACAACTGTTCTGTAGATACTGACAGGAAATAACTTCACTAACGAGTCAACTAGCATCGAAACCTCGTGACAACAGAAATATAACGAACATAAGTACCTCAATTTCTCATTTGTTTACCAAAAAAATCCAAAAAAAAAATCATCGATTTATCAACCAGAGTGTTTCTCCTCAGATTAGCCGAGCTAGCATGTAAACACCACAGGACGATATTGTGGTAAATAAACAACAGCTTACGCTTAATTTAATAATAAATCTAATTCAAAATAGACCTAATATGTATTTAATATCACTCGGTGCCTTTTTACGGCTTCAGAAAATCTTCAAATCTTTAAAGACACTCAAGGAAAAAAAAAGTTTCATGTCAGCTAAAGAATCTGACGACGGCCATATTTGTGCGGACCGATAACAAATAAACAGGAAGTGCACTTAGTAGGGTGACTAATCAGCCGTTGTGTAGACCATTAAGTGCACTTAGGAGGGAAGGATGCGATTCGGGACACGACACAAATCTGGACCTGTGACACTCCCTGATATCGGATTTCTTCTTGATTACAAAAACTCTTGTCGTTGAAATGGTTTAAGATTAGATTAGATTAGATTAGATTAGAATCAAAGTGCTTAGAATTTTAGAGAAGTATTATAAAAATAAGAGTAATGTATACACTAGAACACGAATAAAAACAGCGTTGATACGATTACACATGCAGATGGCAGCAAATTCACTTAAATGTAATGGAGGTGATTTAAAAGTCTTCTATGTATGTATGTATTTATTTGTTTGTTTATTTATTTATTTAATGTATGTATGTATGTATGTATGTATGTATTTATTTATTTATTACTATCGTTGTTTATTACTTTTAGGATCTTATTTTTTTCATATTATATATATATATATATATATATATATATATATATATATATACATAAATATGACAGATTTCTTAATATAGGATCTTTGAATACACATACACACATGTATTCATAGTACATACACATTGTAAATTACTGTTTATAGTAATAGCCATATATTTTGTTACAGCACACATCCTTCTGTAAATTTCAGTTTATAGTTATAGCCATCTGTATATTATGTTCATAGTACACACACACACACATCTGTAAATTACTCCTATATTACCATTTTATTTAATTTATTTAACTCGTGTAAACCCTGTATATCCTGCACTTGTTACTATTGCACTCTGGTTAGACCTAAACTGCATTTCGTTGCTGTGTAATGACAATAAAGTTGAATCTAATCTAATCTAATCTAATCTAATCTAATCTAATCTAATCTTATTTTTTTCATATATGTATGTATATATATATATATGTATATATATATATATATATATATATATATATATATATATATATATATATATAATAATATATAATATATAATATATATTAAATATGACAAATTTCTTAAAATACGATCTTCTTATTTTTTTCTATTCATGCATAATTACTTACAATGCAACGTGTTAGAAATACAAATTAAAAAAACCAATCAAGGCAAAACAAAAAAAAAAAAAGCAGCTGGTTGTGTTACTAAGATCCCGAGATGTATAAACTGTACAAAAACGCACTGAAACTGGAGACTCCTTCCACCTGATTGCAGAAAACTCCTTTATACGAACAAGCAGACTAAATGTTTATTATTACTTTTCAGTTATGAATTATGCCATTTGCAGCTTGCCTACTGCTGCTGTTACACGATATTTTTTCAGTCAGTATCCAGGATTCAAGAGTCAAATAAATCGACTCTTTGGTGGGTTCTTTCGGGTGAACGTTGCGTGAATGAAGCTTTGTTTTCATTATTTTATTTTTGTAGATGATGCCATTCAATCAGTCATTTATTCATTTTTCTTCATTAACGAACCACAAACACAACAGAAGCCCAACAAAATGCAGAGATGTTTGCTGTTTAAATCAATGCACAAAGCAATGCAGTGGTATGCTCATTTAATTAACAGGAATTTAAGGAATGATTTATACGATTAAAAAAAGTGCAAAACAGTGCAAAAAAAAAGAAACAGGCAAAAAGGAACAACCTTCAATCATAACATTGCAATGTTTGTATGTTTTAGGAATAAAATGGCAGGAAGCTGATTGGAAGCTGAAAGAGTCGACTCTTATTGGTGATCTGAGTCAAATGATTCGACTCATTGAATACAGCCGGAATTCGTAATAAGAAGTGATTATACAGTCGGCAGAGGGCGCTATCTGATCAGTGAATACAGAGAGTTCTCCCTCTCTCTCTCTCTCTCTCTCTCTCTCTCTCTCTCTCTCTCTCTCTCTCTCTCTCTCTCTCTCTCTCTCTCTTTCTCTCTTTCCTGTCTCTCTCTCTTTTCTGTCTCTCTCTCTCTCTCTCTCTCTCCCTCTCTCTCTCTGTCTGTCTCTCTCTGTTCTCTCTTTCTCTCCTTTTCTCTCTCTCTCTCTCTTTCTCTCTCTCTCTCTCTCTCTCTCTCTCTCTCTCTCTCTCTCTCTCTCTCTCTCTCTCTCTCTCTCTCTCTCTCTCTCTCTCTCTCCTATTCTCTCTTTCTCTCCTTTTCTCTCCCTCTCTCTCTCTCTCTCTCTCTCTCTCTCTCTCTCTCTCTCTCCCTCTCTCTCTCTCTCTCCTATTCTTTCTTTCTCTCCTTTTCTCTCCCTCTCTCTCTCTCTCTCTCTCTCTCTCTCTCTCTCTCTCTCCCCCCTCTCGCTCACCACACACACACACAAACACACAAACACTTTGCTAAAATACTTTCTCTTTTTCTTTTTTTTGGCTTCATTCCAACCCGCACGCCAGTGCCCTAAAGCGTAAATCTCGAAAAACAGAACATCACTTTAGGTTGCTATGGTTACGATAAGTGCTAAAGATTAATACACTACAGTGCATAAATGGGGGCGTGGCCTTATGCCTGTTGAATGTCACGTTTTTCATTTGGACGTGCTGTGTGTTGTACAAACACACTGGGACTGAGTCTGACTGATGCTGCGTGTGATAAAAAACAAAGAAAAACAAAAACAAATGACTAGATCCAGAAGGTTAAAGGTGAACGTATTGCACCACAAGTACGACATAGAAATTTTGGGGTTTTATATTTTAATTAGCCCACATAAAGTTGTCAGAAAAGTTAAAAATAGTTCTTTCTGCCAGGACTTTTAAATCATATAGTGCACTATTGAGTGAACAAGTTTGTGCCCCTTTGGTTACTGAGTTAAAAAAACAGACAAACCCACATACCTCCATTGTGCGTTTTACTTTCTTATCAGTAAGAAAGGAATGCAGAGATATTCAAAATAAAATCCACAATACTATAGGAAATGAACTAAAGCAAGAACATTTACGATATTGTTTACATTTTTCTTTTACATTTGATATAATGACATGCTTTATGTTCATTATTCGATCTTGGTCTGTTTGTCCTGGTATGTTTCTGGACAGTGAGAGGAAACCTGAGACCCGGAGGAAAGCCTCACTGACACTATGCCAGGTTTTGGTTACTGGTTCATCAGATACGATACACTGGATAAACTGTAATGAGTTCCATCAGCTCGTCATGTCACGTTTATTATTTTCCTCTTTACTCTCAGATATCTTTCTGTTTTGATATGAAATGAACACACAGCTCCTGCACAGCTCCTGCACTATAAATCAGCGACAGAGCTGAAGCTCTCTTTTGAAAGCTGAAGAGCTTTCCTAAGTGGTACACATGATAACTAAATAAGGTTAATTAGGAAAAAACACGGGATGTCGATGTTCTCACCGAGGAAACATCCCGAGATCCTCCAGAACATCACTGTTTGAACTTTAACAAGTGCAAAGAATTTCTTTAATGGTTCCCAACACCAACAACAACACCAACATCATGTGGCTGTGTGTGTGTGTTTGTGTGTGTGCGGGCAGAGCCGGCTGAACCTGATCTCAGACCAGGGCTTAAGGGAAAGAGACAGGGCTGGGAATGCAGTTGTGCAGTTGTAGATGCGACAGCAGGGAATAGCACTAGAGTTATGTAATGTTTCACTAATTATGGCAGGGAACGTGGCCAGATATATAGACAGGGAGAGAGAATGAGACACACACATAGATAGAGAAAGAGAGAGAGAGAGAGATTGATTTTGTTGTAATTACAGAATTTATACCAGTCAACACTTTTCTATAACAGTCATGCCAATAAAGCTCATTTGAATTAGAATTTGTTTGTGTGTGTGTGTGTGTGTGTGTGAGAGAGAGAGAGACACACAAAGAGAGAGAGAGAGAGAAGAGAGACATGAAGTGATTAGAGAGAGGAATTTGTTGGCCTGATTGAAAGGGTCATAAACATGCAGCACTTTGTATTGTCTGTGAGCTGATTTCAATCTGGGCTCTAATAAGTATTTCCCTGCTCTGCTCCCTGCCATTTAAGGGGCTATTTGTGGGCAGTTTCGCTCAGGAAATTACCAGTGTCCAACCTTCAATGCTCTTACGGATCACTTAGGAGTAAAAATCAAAGCCACTGGTCCAGATGTAGCCGAGAGTCGGCGAGGGTCAGAACTTCTACTGCTGTCTGGGATCCCTTCAGCTATAAATAAATAAATAAATAAATAAATAAATATTGCTGAATTCCGCAACCCAGATTTATTTTATGAACTAAAATAAATATATCTAATATAAGACTCATTATACCAATATGCGTATAATATAATGTTCAGGCTTTTTTTTTCATCAAAACTTTTTATTCCTGGTCGTTTTTATTCCACAAACCAACTCTTTTATTATTCTAATCTGTTTTTATTTACTGAGACAAATCAGTATCCAAACTCAGTCCTAAATACAGTAGAGTTTGTTGATGGTGGGTTGAGATTTTTTCTGTAACAAAATGAAGCGCTTTTTAGCTTCGGGCCGATCTGAGAACCGCTGACGTTCCTCATATCTCTCGTTTTTATTACAGAATAAAATTGGTGTGTCTCATCGTAAAGAGAGAGCGTGAGGCTGTGGAAGACATGTGGAAGACATGGTAGTACCAGAGTCAGGAATGTCAGGCTAAAAAAATGGCCAGGTTTTAAATCTTCTGCCAAGTAAATACGTTATTAAATTTTCCTGCATTTTTATGACCTCACAGACATTTTAACCTCCTATTTTTTTTCCTACTAATTATACACTGAAAAGTTTCGATCCTATATCATCTTTTTCTGTTTATTTTTTTCACTGTAGATGTGAAACTTTCTGACAGAAAGACTTTTTCTCATTGTTTAACTCTGTCATGTTCCTGTCATAACGGCTGGATTTATGACCCCTACGTCCAGTCATGTTCGTTTTCCAGCTGCTTCTCGTCATTACTTGATTGTTTTTTTAAACAGCTTTTAGCTTTAGAAAAAAAATCAGATGCTCCCTGTTTCATAAAGCATGTACGATGCAGATTGATCAGTACTGAGTTTGTTATTAGTCTGTTCCTCACTGTTTTAAAGTTTTCTGTGACTCGGTGTCTGTCCTTTAAACACCTTACATTTCTAGAGTCAGGACAGAATATTATATAGCCTTGCAAATAGAAACACGTTTGAAAGCTAAGCTCTACATGGGGTCGAAATCTGATCCGAGTTATTAACGAGCTTAGATGCTAATCTGCGCCTAATCTATAGGGAGCTCTGTAGGACGTTGTTATTGTTTATTCTTTATCTTTTGACTGCATTAATTCACTCAGGCCTTCATTTCAATCATGAAATACTTCTTTAGCTATTCAAAGTCCAGTTGTTTAAAGCTCGGAGTGATTCAGCGCTAAGGATCAGTTACAGCTCTGCTTGTGTTATTCGGTTCAGTAACAGTTCCAAATCTGGGTTAAAACACACTTGTGTATCTTGACTTTCTCTTAATCCTGGGAATTAACTTGTTTATATAATTCATTCATTACTGATTGCACAATCCATGATTTCTTTGAATCCATGATCTGATATTTATGTTCAGCAGAATGCTGCCTGTTTTTCTCTCTTAAACCAATAAATCTGTTCAGACGTGTTCAGATTAGCTCTCGAGATGCAAATTTTTTTTTTTGCAACAACAAAAAAACCCTGCTAACTCTCTATTACTGTGTAAAACATAATGGATAAAACTACATTTAACACAAGAAGTAGAGGTGAAGGACTGTATCATTAATCCCAAAAAATCTGAACTGAAGTGTTTATTATGATACTGTAACTGTGATAGATGATTTAACTTAAACTCAGAACTCATTAGAGTCTTGAACTTTAAAATATCAACAATGTTTTCAGCAACACATTATTTAAGCAAATATGTATTTATTTTTGATCAGCATCCTAAAAAATAATTCCAATGTTGATATTACAATGTCTATTAAACCTGAAATTTGAAGTCAAAATATTTTCCTGCATTTATTTATACAGCACCTTCAGCCAGTAGCTCCGGGATTTCACGATTGGCACAAATTAACGTAAAATCCTGCTAATATTATGAGAATCACATAATTACTTGAAATGGGCACATATTTTCCACAGATTTGTGGCATCACAACACGTGTTTGCCCAAATCCCTGTGGAACATAAGTAGAAGCTCTCACAGAGAGTCATTACAGATGCGTCTTTGCTAGTAGAAGAATCCTGTGCTTGCAGATTCATCAAATTGTGTCGCAAAATGGCACAAAACAAAATCGATAGTAATATCACAGTAATATCGAATCAAGTCAAGAGTCAAGAAATCGAATAACACATAAAAGAAATAAAATAATTTAATAGAGATTATAAAACATATATAGAGGCAAAGAACCACACTGTGACAGCTCTGGATAAAAAAACTGGGGGATCATAAAGGAAGAGTCCAGACGTTTTTGACCTCATGTCTCGATCATGTTGTGTGTGTGATTCAGAGATGGGGGACTCGAGTCATATGACTTGACTTGAGTCGCAAATTTGAGACTTGAGACTTGCTTGACAAATATTAAAAAAGCCTCGAATTGACTTTGACTTGACATTCATGACTTGAGACTTGACTCGGACTTGAGTTAAATGATTCAGAGATGGGGGACTCGACTTGACTTGAGTCAGACTTAAGTCGCAAATTTGAGACTTGTTTGACAAATATTAAAAAAAGACTTGACTTAACTTTGACTTGACATTTACCACTGAGACTTACTTGTGACTTGCACATGTGTGACTTTACTCCCACTTCTGGTGTGATTACCGTTAGGTAGAAATTAAGCATTCACCAAAAGAAACTCAGGGCACACTGGTCATCAGTGTCATCTGTTGGTTTTTAAATGAGTTTGTACAGATTTTATACTCTTCGTTTTGATGAATATGGTTATAAATGGTTTATTATTATAATCTAATATCCGGTTCTGTCAGATTCACCATTTCAGACATAGGAGCTGTTTTTCCTGGGGGAAAACTTTGTGGTTATGTGTTTATCAGTAAACAGTCTGTCCATAAACATTTGGATAGTGGATAAATATCTGAGCATCGGCCACAGCGTATTGGAGTTATAAATAAATAATGAATATGAGCTCAAAGTCCAGACTTCAGAATTAATATGAGGCTATTTACACACAAGTTACGTAACTGCGGTTTTTAGACGTGGCCCCGCCCCTTTTTAAAGGACAGAGACTGCTCAGCTGTTCCGTGGCTACGTGTCAAAATCACCTACAAAAAAGCAGGTTAAAAAGGTATGATTTCATTTGATTTCATATGTGGATTTTACATTTGGAATCTGTCCAAAGAGCCTTCAATACCAAAACCATGGTTAGGCTGAAAAATTAAAACGAACTCATCAAAAATATTAGGTGTTGACAAATCAAGTATTCGGTATTTTCTTAAAAACATCTGAATGTTCTTAAAAACATCCAAATGCACTGGTGAGGTCAGGAGCACCTAAAGACCTGGAAGACCATGGACAGCTAGAACTTCATCGATGGTGAAGAAAGATGCATGAGAACAATTCAAGAACACTAGGAAATCCATGAGGTAGGCATATCTGTGTCTAAGCCAACAAGTGGGCTTACACCACAGGATGGAAACCAATAAAAAGCTTTAACCTTGGGCAAAACATTTGACAAGAACAAGCAGGAAGTGAAGACAGCTGCAGTAAATACCTGGCAGAGCTTCACTGGGGAAGAATCCGGCGTCTGGGGATGTCTGATTTCTGAGGTTCCTGATTTCTGGCAGGCAATTACTGAAAACAATTTAAACCCAAGTGTTAAAAATCCCAAACTATTCCCAATGCAGCAGATATCTCTTTACACACCATCTATACAAAACCGCAAATTATAAAATTAAGAATCATGATAAACTTCAGTGTTTTATATTTGTAATCAAAATTTTTTTTACAGTTTTTGCCTATTGCTTACACACTTTTTGCAGAATTTGGCTCATTATGTCAAAACTCTACACACAAGCCAATCAGACATAGCATATGGAGATTAACAACTCACATCTATGCCAAAATGAAACACTGCATTCAAAACTTAACACTCCTTTCTAAAAATGAAATTCTTGTAACAAAACCATACACACAAGCACCATTTGAATTACTCTTTCATATCACCAGCAACACACTGATGCGCTTTATATAAAACACTGCAGTCTTTGTGTTTTTATTTATATTGTAATTTTCTTAGACTCAGTCTTTTGTAAAACTCAAAAGTAGATTTATTTAAAGATTGATTTGTTTAAATGTATTCAGTAATCAAACAAGAGTTTTTACAGAAAAAACATTCTTAATAAAATAAAGAAAAATAGAATCACAAGTCATGACAATTAGCAACAAAACAAAAGTAAAAAACAAAACAAATACTGGATACACTGCTATTGTGGGAAAAAAACACACTTGTTTTGTGTGTGTGCACTTGTATGTGTGTGGTGGGGGCCTGGGGGGGGGGTCTTATGGATCCCACCTTCTGTTTTGATCTGGCCACAAGACCTCGTTGACATCACAGGCGATGTCCTCGCGGGCTTGTGTGCCTAATCCACCCTTGGATGGATCCCACCTCAATGTCTCCACATGCCTCTTCCATTGCTTGCAGAAGAGGCATGCGGGCGTGTGGTTGCCGATCATAGACTTTCCACTGCCATGCTGAAAATAATTCCTCGATTGCATTTAGAAAGGGGCTGTAAGATGACACAAGATGTCATTGGTTATGTTCTTTTTCAAATACTGTACTTTCAAACTGTACACAGTACTGTAACATCACAATGATACTCCTTTACATATACTTCACAGCACTACTCATTTTTGAATAGTGCTTTACAGTAATACTGTAATATGATACAGAATCATGTGACACATACAGTAGGTACAGTCTGGAGCAGAAACTTGAAGATATACCTGTTCTCCAGTCGGAATGTTCTTATTATCGATGCTACTGTGTAGCGACTGAGGTAAGGGTGGACTCTTTGCCCAGCCTCCCTCATGGATAAGCCATGATTTATGACATGGTCCACCAGAGTAGCCCTGATGTTATCCGATACACGTCTCCGCACTGGTCCTAGTCTTTGTCCTCTTCCACGTCCACGTCCAACTCCTCTCTCTCTTTGTCCTCCTCTTACTCTTACTCGCATTGCCTCCATGCTTGCAAAGTTGTAAGAAATGTAAGAAAACGTGTGTAGTGTTTCGCAATAAGTGTGCTACAGAATTGCAAACAAAGTGAAAAGTTGACAATGTGTTTCAGCTATGGTTACACTGTGTTTAAGCATATGCTACAAGAAATTTAGGTATTGAGGCTTTGGTCTAAGCATTCGGATTTAGTGTGCAAGCAATGGGCAAAAACTGTAACTCCGTATCATCAACAGTTCTACATCAAGATTGTTGCTTATTTGTATGTACAAACAATGAAAGATTATTTTCTGCTGTTTGTCTTTTATCCATTGTCACTTATTAGGGGCCCAAGCACCGAAGGTTATTCTACCTTTTTCTCTTCTTCTTCTTCTTCTTCTTCTTCTTCTTCTTCTTCTTCTTCAGCAAGGATCTCTATGGCAACCCATAAAACTGTCTGGTGAAAAGTTGGGAAATTTGGTACATTGATTTAGAAGGTTCTAAGGAACATTTTCACCAAATTTAGGCCAAGTCCTTCCAATGGTCTAGCACCATCATCAGGTCCAATTTGGGCCTAATTTGGGTAGGTTTTTGACAACACAGTGCTTTTAGGATTCTAAACATATTTAAATAACCTTCTCAACAGAAATGTGTTAATTCATTTCTGGCTTGGGACTGAAAGGACCAGGCCACGATCTGAACCTGGATTAAAAGTCTAAAAATAAGGTTTCTGTAATACATAAACTCTCATCCATCACTCTCTTCTCTTCCTCTCGGCTTGTCGGTGATGTGATTTACGCAACGAGTTCATTGTGGGATGTTGGAGTCTCCCAGCAAAGGGCTGCCAAACCCATTCTGCTCTGAACTGATTTAAGACCAGCCTTTGTCCTGAGGTTCCTTCCTCTCCAGTATCTACTGCTTTTCCTCCTGACTGATTTCAGAACAGCTTGAATGAGGCGGAAAAGTGTGGAAGGAGCAGGAAAAGCAATTACATTCTATTATGTGCCCTTGAACACGGGAAAAGCACACTTTATCTCGCAGGTAACGGAAGAGACTGTCGAGGTATAAGCCAACATTTGTTGTGTTATCGCAGTTAAATAACACGCAAAGCTTTCCAGTCCAAGAGTGCTAAATAATTCTTTTTTAGAAGTATTGTTCACCATTTTCACAAAATAAATCAAACACAGGAGCTTTCATTGGCAAATAATTACTCCACTGTGGTTCCCATAGACCAGCATCCAGAAATCGGACTACTGTTGGTGGAGGATGGAGAGGAGGGAGAAGGGTTTGTAGACAGAGAGAAGAGGAAAGGCAGGTGTATAGATCTGAGATTAGGGACTCTTAACCTTACAATGACAGAAAAAGGTAGAGCGCTGGTGGACATGATGGAGAGAAGGAAGGTAGATACAGTATACTGTGTGTGCAGGAGACCAGGTGGAAGGGGAACAAAGTATGTGGTATTGGAAGGGGATATAAACTGTTTTATTATGATGTGGATAGGAAGAGAAATGGGGTAGGAGTGATCCTGAAGGATGAGTGTGTGAGGAACGTTTTAGACGTGAAAAGAGTGTCAGACAGGGTCAACAGTTTGAAGTTAGAAATTGCAGGTAGAATGCAGGTAGATTACATTCTATGTAGGTGAGGTAATCTGAGAGAGATTAGTGACTGCAAAGTGGTAGTAGGAGAGTGTGTAGCCAGACAGCATCGGATGGTGACGTGTAGGATGTCTCTGGTGGTCTGGAAGAAGAGGAGAGAAAAGACAGAAAAGAAGACCAAGTTGTGGAAGATGAAAAAGGAAGAATGTCGTAAGGGATTCAGACAGAAGCTGAGACAGGCTTTGGGTGATCAGGAAGTGCTTCCAGATGACTGGGAAACTACAGCAGAAGTGATCAGGAAGACAGGGAGGAGGGTGCGAGGTGTGTCATCTGGAAGGAGAAACGAAGATAAGGAACATGGTGGTGGAACAAGGAAGTACAGAGGAAGAGGCTAGCTAAAAAGAAGTGTGACGTAGAAAGGACTGAAGAAAGTAGAGAAGATTACATGGAAATGCAGCACAGAGTGAAAAGACCAAACAGGAAGTATACAATGAGTTGTATGTCAGGTTAGACACAAGGGAAGGTGAGAAGGACTTGTACAGATTAGCAAGACAGACAGATAGAGAAGGGAAGGATGTGTAACAGATATGGGTGAGGAGAGTGTGCAGAGAAGATGGAGGAGTATTTTGAGGAGCTGATGAATGAGGAAAATGAGAGGGAAAGAAGGGGGAAGAGGTGAATATGGTAGAGCAAGAAATGGGAAAGATTAGAAAGTATGAGGTGAGGAAGGCTTTAAGGAGAATCAAACGTGGAAAGGCTGTTGGTCCGGATGACATACCTATGGAGGTGTGGAAGTGTCTAGGAGAGACAGCAGTGGAGGATTTTAGAAAGTGAGAAGATGCCTGAAGAATGGAGAAGAAATGTTCTAATGCGAAAGAGCAGTGGAAGCTAGGTTAAGAAAGGAAGTCGATATTTGTGAGCAGCAGTATGGCTTCATGCCCAGAAAGAGCACAACTGGTGCAATTTTTGCTCTGAGAATGTTAATGGAGACGTACAGAGATGGTCAGAAGGAGCTGCACTGTGTCTTTGTGGATTTAGAGAAAGCGTATGGCAGGGTGCTGTGAGAGGAGCTATGGTACTTTATGAGGATGTCAGGAGTGGCAGAGAAGTACAGCAGAGTAGTTCAGGATATGTATGAGAGGAGTATGACAGCAGTGAGATGTACTGTAGGTCAGACAGAGGAGTTCGAGGTGGAGGTGGGGCTACATCACGGGTTGGCTTTGAGTCCCTTCTTGTGTGCTATGGTGATGGACAAGTTGACAGATGAAGTCAGACAGGAATCTTCATGGACAATGATGTTTGCAGAGGACATTGTGATCTGTAGTGAGAGTAGGGAGCAGGTGGAGAAACACCTGGAAAGGTGGAGGTCTGCTTTGGAAAGAAGAGGAATGAAAGTCAGTGGTAGTAAGACAGAATGCATGTGTGTGAACGAGAGGGAGGGAAGTAGACCAGTGAGTTACAGGAGGCTGAGGTCAAGAAGGTGCTGGAGTTTAAGTATTTGCGGTCAACTGTCCAGTGGGATGGGGAGTGTGGAAAAGAGGTGAAGAGGTGAGTAAAGTTGGGTTGGAGTGGGTGGAGAAAAGTGTCAGGAGTGTTTGTGAGTGTTTGTGTGTGTGTGACAGAAGAGTGTAAGGAGTTTTGTGTGTGACAGAAGAGCGTAAGGAGTGTTGTGTGTGACAGAAAAGTGTAAGGAGTGTTGTGTGTGTCAGAAGAGTGTAAAGAGTGTTGTGTGTGATAGAAGAGTGTCAGGAGTGTTGTGTGTGTGTGACAGAAGAGTGCAAGGAGTGTTGTGTGATGGAAGAGTGTCAGCAAGAATCAAAAGAAATGTGTAGAAGACAGGGACCAGCTCTGCTGTATGGGTTAGAGAGTGTAGCAGTGAGGAAAAGACATGAGGCAGAGATGGAGGTAGCAGAGATGAGGATGTTGAGGTTCTATTTAGGAGTGATGAGGATGGAGGGGATTAGGAAGGAGCACATCAGAGGGACAGCTCAGGTTGGCTGTTTTGGGGACAAGGACAGAGAGACTAGATTGAGATGGTTTGGACATGTACAGAGGAGGGAGATGGTTATATAGGTAGAAGGATGTTGGAGATGGAGCTGTAGGTAAGAGGTCAACCGCTTATCCAAACTACCTCGGGTCACGGGGAGCCTGTGCCTATCTCAGGCGTCATCGGGCATCAAGGCAGGATACACCCTGGACGGAGTGCCAACCCATCGCAGGGCACACACACACACTCTCATTCACTCACGCACTCACACACTACAGACAATTTTCCAGAGATGCCAATCAACCTACCATGCATGTCTTTGGACCAGGGGAGGAAACCGGAGTCCCAGGAGGAAACCCCCGAGGCACGGGGAGAACATGCAAACTCCACACACAAGGCGGAGGCGGGAATCGAACACCGAACCCTGTAGGTGTGAGGCGAACGTGCTAACCACTAAGTCACCGTTGCCCCCATCGCAGAACCTTTTAAGTGTATTAGTATTTATCTGCTTTCTTGATATAAAAAGCTGTAAAATGATTAGTTGTGAACAAACATCGGGTTTTTTAGATTATGATATTTTTCTATTGTTTTTTTTTTGCTCTTGAATTCTTGTCCACATGGTTTTACTACCAATTTATTTACTAAAAAAGAACCCATTTATTTTTTGCCTCACAGATTTAGTCAATTAGAAGTCTATTACAATGAAAGAGTATTTAACGGGATAAAGAGACAAGGCCATATTCATAGGTCATAATACCATGACCATGGGAACCTTTGTGGTTTAGAGGGAACACATGGTAAAAAGTAATAGAGGTGATATATTCATGGGACGGGTTGAGTTCTGCCCCGCTGCATTGTCTGTGTGTGTTTGTGCTTGTGTGAAGGATTTCATGGAAAAGGGAGTGACAGTTTCAGTTGGCTTTAAAGAGGTAATTGTTGCTGTGCTCTTTTCATTCAATCGGAGCTCTTTGTGTTCGCCTGGATAAGCAGAGAGGACGACAGACGGTTAGGCAGCAGGCCTCAGGTGCATAGTGGGATACGGATACGGATAACCAGACACGCCTCTCATGCCTGGCACAATCCCAGTTGAGAGATTCTGATCTGGGTCACTTCGTTTTTAAAGGATTTGTGTTGTGAACTGTCGTCTTTTCAGCGTAATTCCTAATAATAGATCGGCTCCTCGGTTATTCTTCGTTCACGTCATTCGTGATCCTAAAAGTGCTGCATGTTCAGAACTCATGAATACCCAATAAAGAGCCCGTTATTTAACGCTAAATCGCCTCGGAAGAAAAGATCCCTGCAAAAACTCTTTGTTTCTCGGCCATCTGTGCCAGCGCTGCTCTGTCTCCGCCTTCCTGAATGGGATAATTGAGTGTTGATTATGCTTCAGAATGAACCGGGTGAGCTTTATCTCCTCCTGCATCTGCCCTATTGATCCCTCTCTGCCCTCCTCAGTGTATTTACACACACTCAATTAAACTGCTATAATCCCATTGAGCCTCTCAGGCCTCTCCAACTCCTTCACACAGATAAACCCACGGCGACCGTGCAGTCACAAACAGCGTCCCCGCCGGCAACAATAGAGATGGACGAGGATATTGTATCGCTCTCTCTGAACACACCAGCACTCCATTGAGAGGAGAGAAAGCCTTCCCTCTGCTCGGACTGCACGAGGAACAGCTGTTGATAAGCCTGCAGAACATTTGTCTGCCATTGTTGCCCGTCACCTCAATGCACATTCAAACAAGTGTCTCGGTCTACGGCCATTTCTGTGGCTGAACGTGAGCAGCAGTGGGGGTTTGGTGAACGACTGAGGCTTTTGTCAGGCACTTGAGGTCCGCCGATGCTTTCCAGAGTCCTTATAATGATAATAATGCTTTTGAAATATAATTTGGAATCTAAATAGGGATAATTGCAGGCTACATAATGCATGCTAATAGCCACAAAGGTAGGAAGGTTTGGGATTATTCAGCCACTCTAAATGATTTAGATTATTTAGCCACATGTTGCTACCCAAGATGCGAAGTTTCCCTGATACTCTCACTTCTGCTGCAATTCTAGTTATAGGAACGTTAGCATTAACCTTTACAACCTTTATTTTATACTTCTTTCAAAATTCAAAAACCTTTCTTAAATCATTGGTATTCTGTGGTACTCAACATGCTATGATCCTTCTGAAAAAATTCAGCAGGAGGGAAGTTCCTGCTTTTGAACATAGTCATTTGGTTTCTTATTAATGCTAAGTTTAATTATAGCATGATTTCAGTCATACAGTAAACAACTCTCTTTACCGAATTCATTCATTTTCTACCGCTTATCCGAACTACCTCGGGTCACGGGGAACCTGTGCCTATCTCAGGCGTCATCGGGCATCAAGGCAGGATAGACCCTGGATGGAGTGCCAACCCATCGCAGGGCACACACACACACACACACACACACTCTCATTCACTCACGCAATCACACACTACGGACAATTTTCCAGAGATGCCAATCAACCTACCATGCATGTCTTTGGACCGGGGGAGGAAACCGGAGTACCCGGAGGAAACCCCCGAGGCACGGGGAGAACATGCAAACTCCACACACACAAGGTGGAGGCGGGAATCGAACCCCCAACCCTGGAGGTGTGAGGCCAACGTGCTAACCACTAAGCTCCCGTGCCCCCTCTTTACTGAATTATTATGTCTAATTTCTGAATGCCACTGTGCTTTTATGTAGCATAGAATTTGTGCATATAATAATATACATTTTAATGGCTGCATGTTAGCTAGCTACCACTTAGTAATTAGCTAGCTATCTGAACCTAAGCATCTCAGCTTTTCTCTTCTAAGCAGAAATTCACAAACATACACCAGTCTGTAAAAATTCAGAGCGATGCAATGTCCAAAGAACCTTAAACAATGAAAACATGCTGAAAACTTTACTACTTGGCATATTTCAAAGTTTTTCTCATTAATGTTATGTTCTGAACCGTTACAGAACATTCTGACAACATAGCTTAAGGAGTAACAGAGAGAAGTCTGTAATAAAACATAAAGGAAAACTCATGACTGGCAGTGAAATATTGTGACATTCCCCAATCCTGCCAGACACAAACCTCCCAGAGGCATTTTTTAGACCTTCATTTGGAAAAAATTGAACGTCCAACAAGTTTTTGTTTGTAGAGAAAATGTGATTTGAAGGCTGGTCTTCGACATCAAAACATGTTGCTTTGTTTAGAGTCTGTGATTGTATTTTCCTCTTGCCGTGTGCAGCAGCATTAGTTCTTTCATGGTGCCACAAATCAGAACATTTATACAAGGAGTTTGAACTCCATGTAAACCAAGTCAACAGAAAACAATGACGTCGTCATTTCCAATATTTGGTGAATAAGTCAAAGTTATTGCAAAAAAAGAAAACGGTTATAAAACGGTGCTGCTTCATAGCACAATTCTTAATCACTGACTGAAAAGAGATGTCCATGGACGTTGATTATTGAGCCAGACTCGCCTGCCATAAATAGGACCATAAAAAGACACCATTTACCACACTGATTTGGCCACTAAATTTCCCTATTTTCTCCTTTTTTTCTGACATTTTGTACACAAGCCCTACAGTCAACTCTAGGCAGAATCTAGACATCCCACTAACATCTGGCAAAAACATCTTTTTTAACGTCTTTTGTGCCCACTGGGTGGGTCCCTAATGGTGCGATCCAGTCTTTAATGCAAATGGAATGTTCCACTTACATTATGAGCAACATAATGGGGGGGAATTACACAATTAAACGTAATCCATAAAATAAAGAATTGTCATTGTTCGTCTTCTTTATAGCTTCGCTTGCCCGTTTAAGAGCGAAAGAGAAAACAGATTAAACATTCACATCACTGGCATCTGAAAAATGGCTCTTACACCATCGACTTTGTTATTGCTTCAATTGAGCTGGAATTCCATCAATGGCAAGATGGTCTGTGATCCATCAACCAACACCGGCGAACAGGTCTCTACATCTACCGCCGCTCTGTTTGGGTTAGCGCTGCTGCAGAGTCAACGTTCCTGATTGCACCGGCATGGAAAAGTAGTGAGAGCGTGACTAATTAAAAACAAGAGATAAGGTCTGTTTAGCTCCTTCGAAACAGAGAGGTTTTAAAAGTTTAGAAGACTGAGCGCATATGCTCACTTCTTTGTCCTTTTGGTGCCCTAAAAGCTTTCATGGCATTTTGTACAAACTGAACGGTGTTTTTATTGCATGTTAAATGTGATTTAGTGAATGTCTGTAATTTAATAGATAGTCCTGACATCAGTGAAGCTCAAAGCAAAACGGATGAGTCCATTATACACTAAAATGGACCAAGCCAATGAATAACAAATAAGGTTTTTTATTACCCACGGCTAGGCCGGTTGTAACACCTGCCACATCCTAATCCTAAAACTGCACTACAAATACACCACTAGCCAGACATCTTGCTCTTGGCTTCACAAGTTGATCTGTTACTCATTAATAATAAATGAGTTTTTTAAAGACAAATGAGAGAGATTCATCCTCCTAAGTTAATTATATGCTCCTAAAGTAGACAAGAATTTGATTATACAGTGTTAACTTTTAACATATTTTAAACCAGGTCTGTGCAGGTTTGTTCAGAAAGAGTAGGTATATTGTCAATAGCTCAAACTACTCATTAGTGAAAGAGTTTTCTTCTGCAGGTTTTAAGCAACCTTAATTAATGAACAATAAAACAAATAATGGTATTTATATTATTTGTATGTGTGCTGTATGGGTTTAGCATGTTTACTGCCCACCTACAAGGTTGGGCATTCAATGTCCACCTGCACACAGTGTGCATGGTATTTGTACGTACTTCCCATGCTTTTTCCCGGTTTCCTCCTTCAGTTTAAAGACATGTTTTAGGCTATAAGCAATCTATAATTGTACATAATGTATAAGTGCATAGGGGGGCACGGTGGCTTAGTGGTTAGCACGTTTGCCTCACACCTCCAGGGTTGGGGGTTCGATTCCTGCCTCTGCCTTGTGTGTGTGGAGTTTGCATGTTCTCCCCGTGCCTCGGGGGTTTCCTCCGGGAACTCCAGTTTCCTCCCCCTCTCCAAAGACATGCATGGTAGGTTGATTGGCATCTCTGGAAAATTGTCCGTAGTGTGTGATTGCGTGAGTGAATGAGAGTGTGTGTGTGCCCTGCGATGGGTTGGCACTCCGTCCAGGGTGTATCCTGCCTTGATGCCCGATGACGCCTGAGATAGGCACAGGCTCCCCGTGACCCGAGGTAGTTCGGATAAGCGGTAGAAAATGAGTGAGAGAATGAGAGTATAAGTGCATATGGTTGGACTGGCATCCCATGTCTGACAAATAATTTTTGCTATGAGTTTTTCAACAGGATCATTAAACCTAGAGTGCCTCTAGGTTTTGGTTACGATTAGAGTTGGCCTAAGCTATGGTTAGGTTTAGAGTTAGTTTAAGTTTAAGGATAGTCTGCACTTTGGACTTGAGTTGGTGTAAGTTCAGTTTGCTTACAGGGTTTTGGAAAGGACAGGCACTTATTTCCAGGGATTTCAGAACAGCGAAACAGATATTGCGTCATCGTGTAGGCGTGGCCTATTTGATAATCTAACCCTAACCTTAACTGTAGTTTTTGGTTGTTTATTTGCTTTCTAAAATAAATCTACCTGTATGACTGTTTTGTCCTTCGTAGTATGCTGGGGTTTTTTTTTGAAAGAGGGCGTTTTTCCAAGACCTCCGTAAACACGCCCACTTAACGTTGTGGTAACAAAAACCCTGGAATTTAGTGAATGCCTTTGGGAAAAGCTAGGGCTATGGTCAGAAATGGGCTCGGGTTGGTTTAAGGTTTGAGTTGAGGTAGGGTTAGGGATTAGGTGTAGGTTTTTCATTATTTAACCACAGTTACACAAAAAGTCATCAGAAATACCTCACAAAGACAGTAATATAAGACACATTGAGTAAGTGTTGCGTGTGTGGTCGTCTGTAGCTGCAGCCCTCATCCTGCTGTAACTCTGAGCCAGAGCTCAACCCCTCACTCGCTGCCCTGATTATTGAAAATGATTCGTGTAGAAGGACGCCTTCTCTGCCTGTCTGTTTCTCTAACTTTCTCCATTCGCCTCACTTTCTGGCTTTCGCGCTCTCTTTCTGCTGTAATACTGTTTTGTGTAGTGTGTCTTTGGGCTTGCCTCATTCAAATTAAAAATGACGTTCTTGCTATGCTTGCATTAACTTTTCTCATGACCAAACATCCCTCCCAATCAACCCACCCCACCACCCCCACCCCACCAAATCTCTCTCTGTGTTGACAGCCGATGCTAAGCTGTGAGCTCACCACTTTAACAGATTTGGAGCAGACGAAACATAGAGGGGCGTTTTCTCCCCATACAGCACCCTGGGGACATGTGGAGAGGACCATGCTGTCAGCAGCAGCCAGGGAGAGACAGAAAATGAAAGAGAGAGAGAAAGAGAGAGAGAGAAGCAAAAGGAATGAATGTGTAAGATGCTAAAGCAGAAAACCTTCAGTTTAATCCTTTCAGGATATGTGTGTGGTGCCCGGGTGTAGCAGCTCCTCCTTGGTCTGTGTGTGGCGGCCATGTTCTGACATGAAAGAGTGACCCAGAGTCCCTCAGGGATATAATGAGCCAAACAAGCTGCCTGGCTCTTATTTTAAGAGGCTGACCTAAGACTCCTGTGGTTTCCGCACTCTGCCGAGGGTGTTTGACCCGCCACCGATGGGTGGAAAAGATGGCGCAAAAAACGCACCGCCATTAATTTTCCCCTCTTTGATTAGTGTTCCTGTTTTTATGATGCTGTGAACAATTACAGCTCAAAGTAGCAGGCAATGAAAGTTGCTAGACTGCAGTAGTCCGTTCCATCTGTCTGTGTGCGTGAGGGTTTTTATTTTGATTACTGCACAAGAAAAGCAGTGCAAACGAGTTTATCAGACTAATTAGTATGCCTCAGTAAAAATGTTAGACGAGAAAAGTGACAACAAAATGCTTGCATATGTGTAATGTGAAGGCTGTTTTTTTATTCTTCTCCAGAGAATCCCGTTAGTTATGTGGTTTAGGAACGAAAATAGATAAAGTAGTAGTAAAATCAGTGTGCTGAATTCTTATACTTATTTCTTGCGGCACTAGAATTCTTTTTTTTTTTTTTTTTTTTTTTTTTTGCACATGTGAATAAATTGCTCAGGGATTACTCTAAAACCCCTTTCACAAGTGAGAAATAAAACACAACAGGGTGGAAAATAATTAACAAAAGGACGGTGTGATGAAGAGGAGTTACTGCTCTGTCCCATGACTCCACCCCCAGTCTTATCCATTCAACATACTGGGTATTTTATTGTGTCTTTTATTCTTCTTATACCAAAGCAATTTGGCAATGATTTATATTTCAGTTGATTAAAGAACAGAATGGCATCATTCTTTTCCATTTTAATGTTATGGATTGTCCACGAAAAAAGTTTGTGTTCCTATTTATGTTATAGATGAGAGTAGAAATAGGGGGCACGGTGGCTTAGTGGTTAGCATGTTCGCCTCACACCTCCAGGGTTGGGGGTTCGATTCCCGCCTCCACCTTGTGTGTGTGGAGTTTGCATGTTCTCCCCGTGCCTCGGGGGTTTCCTCCGGGTACTCCGGTTTCCTCCCCCGGTCCAAAGACATGCATGGTAGGTTGATTGGCATCTCTGGAAAATTGTCCGTAGTGTGTGAGTGGATGAGAGAGTGTGTGTGTGCCCTGCGATGGGTTGGCACTCCGTCCAGGGTGTATCCTGCCTTGATGCCTGATGACGCCTGAGATAGGCACAGGCTCCCCGTGACCCGAGGTAGTTCGGATAAGCTGTAGAAAATGAATGAATGAGAGTAGAAATCATCCTTGAAGTTAAATACTGAGAAAATACTGTAAAAAACTAAACGTGACTGTAGAGGGTGGCCATCTTGGATTGTAGGGGAAACTGTTGTTGTTAAGCTGACCAAAACTAAATTCAAGATCGGGATTCTACACTCTGTTTTTTCGTCTTTTCCTGCTGGTTACATTTCGAATGACGCTCGGTAGGTTCATGTTAGTCCATTAGCTAATGCTAAAGGTAGACTTGAAAGCAAAGGCAGTGTAATTACTAATGCTATTTGATGCAAGTCATGTATTAATGGAAAAAGATTTTGGGTGAGACAGACATCCTTTACTCATTACTCAAGCTACCTCAGTTGTAGTTCCAGTGCAAAAACTGGAGAAGCAAGCGTCAGACACAAAACATGTATTGGCTGATTTAACTATATTCAGAGTAAAGGAAAAATTGTGCAAAATTTCATTTTTGGCTGAACTGTTCCTTTAAGTCCCAAGAAGTGAGTGCCAGGATGACTTTGGTTACAGTGAAGAGGGCAAAGTATGTCAGGGAGGACAAAGAAGTCATAAATACAAATGTCCAGAGATGTGGTCAAGCAATATTAGTGCAGGGACTGTCCTCGTGGGCTTAGAAGGCTTTAGGCTCCTTTTTACTCCCTCTGTTTCTGTCATGGCCAGTGTGGAGCCTCGGGTTTGGCGTGTCTCTGCGTGGACACACCAGCCTCCATCCCAGCCCCATTAGACATGTGAAAGCTCCACGGTCTAAAGGGTGGCAGCATTTATGACTATGTTATTCCATAAAATCATGAGAGTCACTGTCCATTTTTCATTCCCCCATCTGTATGAATGAAAAAAAAAATAAAGATCGATTTTTGTTTTCTTGTTTACTGTTACTGAGACTTGTTAGGGTTAGTGAAGCAGACATGAGAACGGAGTGACGGAGATCGGCAGCAGGGGAAAAATCGCTAAAGGAATGGAAAGAAGCTGAAATCTGACATTTTACAAAGAGAGGATTAGAGCAGGATGAGAGGGAAAGAGCGAGAGGCTGGCAGAAAGAGTAAATGACAGAGAAGGAAAGAAAAAGAAGGACTGGAAAAGAACATTCCAGAGGAAAGAGTTAGGCCCGAGTCTCAGACCTGTGCACACGGAGTGATGTTGCATGCCACATTGGCTAGAAACGACGCATTCAGACGAACGCTCCCGAGACTCAAACACAGGGCTTTCTGTAATAATGTAAAAGCCATTAATTCGGCCCAGTGCACCATGGGAAAACCCGCCGCCTGCTGCCCGCCTCTGTGTCCTGCCATAAATTTTTCAATCAGTGCATACAATAAAGAAGAGAAATTGAATTCTGTATCCCAAGGGAGCCGTAGGACTGTCGGTTCTGTGGTGCTGGTGATTTCCTGAAGGAAACGGAGAGGGAAAGGAAGGAAATCCCCTGGACCGAGTCAAGACACTCTCACCTCAGGGTCTCCAAAAAATGTTTGAAACAGGAGTGTTTTAGTTAAAGGTGGGGTCAGAACACTTTCTTGTCATGTTCTGGCAGCATGAATGAAAAATCTGTTCATGGAAGGAACTCTGGTCTTTGTGGTGCTGGAGGCTGTAAACAGGAGAAACAAGACATGATGAGGACCACCAACGTCTAAATAATCAGGGTTCAGAAAGCTCCTCCTCTTACATTAGCATTCAGGAGTGAATCAAGGGGGAGATTTAGAGGAAAGGCTGATGAAAAAGTCTGGATTTTTTTGGAGTCGGAATATCATACAGCTGTCCTCCACTGGGACGCTATTATTTAAGAAGAATATACAATTCCAATGTACAACAGAAAGAGCTTCGGGTTTCACGTTACATAATCTGCTAGTTTACATCTGTGGGACGTTCAGAACGTCAACCCAAATGATGCAGTGCATTGTGGGTATGTCGCGGCCACTAGGGGACATCATCTGAACGCTTTGTAATCCAGACGTATTCCGATACGTCTTCAGTCACCACGAGAAAATGTCAGGTCTGAAAATTAGCTGAAAGGCCAAAGTTTAGCTTAAAGGGAAAAGTTACACAGTCTTTCCATGCACTGGATAGTGAACAGGGCTTTTGACTCGTTCAAAAAATTCCAATAATTATAGAAAACTTGTATATTCGTCTGACTCGGTGGACATGGTGAGTCTCTCTCAAGCATGACAGGTGGCTCTCTAGAGGGTGGTGTGTTCAGCTAAACATCCCAATTCTCACAGAGCTTCCTGATCTGCTGTACATCTACCGCAAGTGGTGCTGGACCAAATCCAAGAAGATCAGCCATCTGAACAATGGACTGATGTCTCTGCTGTGATCAGGGAATCGCTTTTGCTCCATTAAGGCAAACAGAGAAAATAAGGAGGAGCTTATTCACTTAGGCCATTTGTACCCTCAACCAAGAGAACACCTAGAGCTTGAACTTTTCTGGTCTCCTATCACTCACTACATCAACTGGACTTTTTGCACAGCTCACTTTATTGCACTTTTTTTTTTTAAATATTATGTTTTATTCTATGTAGTTGCCGTTTAGACTATTACTAAAATACAAAAAGTAGGTACACCCCTAACCATTACACACATATGTTTGTTAAACATCTCAGTCCACATTTCTTCCCTCTTCTTTGCTGCTAAAGCGTCTTTATTATTAGAGCAAATATCAAATCTGATTTGATAGAAACAATTATATTCATTACGGAGTAATAACTTGTATAAACGGAGAAGTTCATATTTACAAAACATGTTATTTTTTCTTTCATATCTCTGTCTGAAAAGTGTCTATCATTATCTTTGGAACTCAAACAGTAGAGGACACCCCCCCCCCCCCTCCACACACACACACACACACCAACCCCATGTTCACTTAGCTTTTGTCAACCCGAGCAGAGAATACCACCTACTCTCCTCCTCTCCTCTCTCACTTTTCTCTCCATCAATCTCTCCTCCCTCTCTTTAGTTCTTTCATCTCCTTCACTCTGGTGTTGGAAGAGACGGGCTGTTTTGACAGCAGCCTGGAAACATGATGGCAAAGATGGAAAGTGCTTCTCTCTTTCTCTCTCCCTCTCTCTCTCACTTTCTCTCTGTAGTGGTGTTGACTTGTCTAAATGTCACCATGGCAAGAACACGAACTCCCATGTAAAAACGCCTTGCGCTTGGCGGTGGAAAAATTACCCACACTTCATTAACCACAAACTGGCCAGAAAACTATTCTTACTGCTCTCTCTCTCTCTCTCTCTCTCTTTCTCTGTTTAAAACAGGCAGGATGTTATAAAGAACGGGGTGGAGAGGGATCAAGTAGAACCTCCTGCTATAAAAGTTGCCTTTCTGGAGGAACAGCACACGCCTCAGAATTGGCTGATTATCAAGAGGTTTCAGGAAAAGGCTTGTGCGAAAGCAACCCGTCCGACTTGTGTGTGAAGTCGAAAATGTCAACAAGGTCAGACCTTTTGCGGTAAACCTCACTCAAGGCCAGGTGGAGGTCATTATACTCTTAGGAAGAAAAAAGTTCCCATAATGTTTTCTGGATGGTTAACCATTCTTAGCATACTAAATGGGGTCTTATTAGAAGACCCCTGAAAGGGCACGCAGGACAAACTCTTAAATTTTGTTTAAGGAATAGGGAGAAACATGTTTTTATAGGCTCAAGGCTTTATAAAGGCTAGCAAATCTGGATTACACGTGAACTGACATGCTGTTGGACTGAATTAGAATCAGATATTTCCCAACCTGATACTCCAGATTTCTGGTTTCAGTGAGGTTTTGGTGTTGAGGAATGGTCTCAGAACCAATGCCCTACAGTATATCTTTATCTCCAAAGAACGTGAGAGAATGGTTTGACATACACTACCCTAAATGGTTCTTCATTTTAAAGTAGTTTTAAAGTAGCCCTCGGCTAATAGGTGACCTTATTTATATTCTCCTGAAGCAGAGCATTAGTCGAGCTGGAATAGACCATGTGGTCCATGTGGAATGTTAATAATGTGACCATATGGTAATGTTAGAGCAGATCCTTTAGATGTTAGTGTTGTGTTGCTCATCCACCAAACACCCTCATTTTAACCCTAATGGATGGGTTGTTACCAATTGTGAGGTTGTTAAACATTTGCAGGGTGGGTGGTGGTTTAACACCAGGTTAGCGGGTCGTTGCTGATAATTAACTGTAGCACTGCATACTTATTTGATTTCTTTTTTTTTTTTTTAAATGATGAACTAATGAATTCAAGCTACATTGCCACAGAGCATTTCTATAAACCATCGCTAAATACAGCTGGAACGGTTGGTTTTTTTGTATTATGGTTAAGTTTTTCTTTAAATATATTACATTTTTCCTAAATCTCATTACACTGCTATGGAAACGCCCTGCACTCTATTTCATGAGGAGACGAAAGTTAATCTTACCCTAATGAAAGCCAAAAATGTGCTCATGCGGGAAAAAACTTGAACTGGTTACACTGTTAGCATAGCCAGCATACTAATTTAACATAACTTGTTGGTTTGACGTGAATAACTCATAACACATCCAATAAATGAGGGAGGGGGATATCAGCTGTTCTGATCCCAAATTGCTAGCTGTGTTTCTATCCGAATGAGTAAATGGTAAATTATTACCGGCTGATAAACAGATTTGGGTGATTTGTGAGGAGGAGGTTATGTTCTTGGTCACGATGATGAATAAAAATTACAGTGTTTTCAGTTTGGTATTTGGCAAAAATTCCGTTGTAATCCTTTTCCTTCACTGAAACTGACAAGCACTGACGCCATGCCCGCTTCACTGAGACTGACCAGGACTGAAGTCACACCTCCTTCAGTATGACTAACAGGCACTGAGGCCACACCACACTGTCTGCAACTGACAGGCATATAAGCCACACTTACTTCATTAGGACTAACAGGTACTGGGGCCATTCCTAGATTCACTTAGACTGACAGGCACTGAAGCCACACCTCCTTCACTATGACTGTCAGGCACTGAAGCCACACCTCCTTCACTATGACTGTCAGGCACTGAAGCCACACCTCCTTCAGTAGGACTGACAGGCATTGAGGCCACGCCTACTTTGGTAGGACTGACAGGCATTGAGGCCACGCCTACTTCAGTAGGACTGACAGGCATTGAGGCCACACCTACTTTGGTAGGACTGATCGGCATTGAGGCCACATCTACTTCGGTAGGACTGACAGGCATTGAGGCCACGCCTACTTCGGTAGGACTGACAGGCATTGAGGCCACACCTACTTAGATAGGACTGACAGGCATTGAGGCCACGCCTACTTAGATAGGACTGACAGGCATTGAGACCATGAATCCTTCAGTAAGAATGAAAGAGATTGAGGCCACACCTCCTCCACTGATACTAACAGGTAACACCATATTCTCTGGGACTGACAGGCACCTAAACCACGCCTACTTCATTACTAACAGTCACGGAGACCACATGTCCTTCATTGACACTAACAGACGCTTAGGCCACACCTTCTCAAATTAGAAAAAAAGAAATAAAATGTAACTGTGCTCCATTTGTTCTCTCATATACACAGTAAAGACTTGTTTAACGGCTTAAAGGCTTTGGAAAGTAGCTGTTAGAGTCTTATAGCTCCTTTTGTTTAATAATCAAACGACACAAACAAAGAGTTTAAGTGATTTTTTTAGAGGCTTATGCTGCTTGTGAGCCGTGCAGGGGCACGCCAAGTGTCGGGACACACACGGTGAAATGAAGGGATAATTCATTCCGGGCTGTAAATGAGTTCCTTCTGGGTTTGGTGCATGTGTGTGTCTGTGTGTGTCTGTGTGTGTGTGTGTGTATTTCTGCCCTGTGTGTATGTGTGTCCTTGGTCCTTTTTTTACTACGTGTAGTTTGTTATAGCCTGTGAGAGGTTGCCCAGGTTTACAGATGAGGGCATGCTGGTGTGTGTGTTTGAGAAAAAGAGAGAGAGAGACAGAGAGAGAGAGAGAGAGAGAGAGAGAGAGAGAGAGAGAGAGAGAGAGAGAGAGAGAGTGAAAGAGAGTGAGAGAGAGAGAGATTTCTCTGCACACTGTGAAATGCTGCTATAGTTTGCAGAGCGTGACATGAGGATGCAGGATCAGAATTCTCCACATGCATTTGTTAATGGAGCTTCCATGGAATGAACTACACACACACACACACACACACAAAATGGATTACCCAATTTGCACTTAGTTGCAGTTAGAGTCCAACACATGTACAAGGACAGACACACACACACACACACACACACACACACACATCAACATTCATACAAAATAATAAATTTGGTATGTAAGTGAGAGTCCTTGCTCGAACAGAGCCAATGTACTGTGAACATCTTACTCCTGCCAACTTGTGAACTAGTGGTGTGTGTGTGTGTGTGTGTGTGTGTGTGTGTGTGTGTGTGTGTGTGTGTGAGAGAGAGACAGAGAGAGAGGCATGTAGGCCATGGCTTTTCTGTATATGTGTGGAGATTTTGCAAGATGCTAACAACTTCTTTCCAAATCCACTGAAATAGGCAAGAATTAAAGATATTGTGTGAGTATGTGTCTGTGTGTGTCTGTGTGTGTGTGTGTGTGTATGTGCGTGCTGGAGACAGACATTGCATTCCAATTTGAAGGCAGCTCCCTAGGAAGGCAACATTTTTGAGCAGAATTCGATTTGGAAGCACCTACAAGTTTTTTTTTTTTTTCACGCCAAATATGAGAGCAGCATCACAAGTAACCATAAGTGTAGTCTCACAATTCTGCTCTCCAGACCATAAAAAAATCACCAAACTGTTGCTTTAAATGTGGAATTGCATTACATTTACCTTCTATGTTAATTAATAAAAAAAACCTGAACCCAAAAAAGGAATCTTGTAACGTTCTAGCCGCTACATTGTTAGGCACCTAAAGTTAAATGAACTAACTAGTCTTAGTTAGCTAGATAGCTATGTCATTTGGTAAGTTCTCTTGTTGTGTTAGCATGTTCCAGTTTGGTAAAAGTCTACAAATCTAAATGATAATCAATAAACCAGTCTCATGACATACAACACGTATAAAATATAGCTAGTCTGCTAGGTGAGCTGAACCACAAGACAAATCCAAAAGTTTCATGCTATTTCTCCTTTTCTACTGTTATATTTTACTCGGCAGAGCCTGCTGTGAGGAAATGTCCTCCACCTCCCCTTTCTTCAACACTCCACTGGTCATGGCAGCACTGCATGCATAGATCAAACCCATATCTGCCCTCACCACACACTTCAAACCTACAGACAGGTACAAACTGGAATGGATGTTTTTTTTACCTCAACAAATCAAGCCATTAAACCCACATCCATGTGAAACAGAGTGGTAACACGATCTGCTTTAGCCTTTCTGCTTCTTGCCAGACCGACCTCGATGATACATTTTCGCTCAGGGATCCCGATTGTTCATTGTCGAGGAGCTGCTTGTGACATCGATACACTAGGTGGCAGTGCGCATCTGAAATGGCACGTTTGCGGTAATGCAACCGTGTTTGACGTTTACAATATACATACATTTTATCTTCTATACATATTCTAAACAATATCTGTCCAAATAACATGTACCCACATTCGAATAAATCTCGAAGTTTGGAGAAAAGTCTGACAGAAACCTGTGTCCATATTCCAACCAGTCAGCTTTGCTGGATAACACTTATTATTTGCTGGATATATATTCCCACTAATCATTTGATAGATATTGATCTCAAGGCAAATAACACCTGTATTCCAAACAGTTTCTTTTGCTGAATCTCTTGGACATTTGTTTTTTCTATGCATCTTATACCTATATCTCATGGACATTTATCTAAGTGTATCTTGTACCCATATTCCAATTTATCTCTTACCTCATAGGTTTGTGTACACAAGTCATTTGATGGATATTGGTCTCTCAGTAACTAATACCCATAGTCTAAGAAATCACTTTTACTGGATATCCATCAAGGGGGACACGGTGGCTTAGTGGTTAGCACGTTCGCCTCACACCTCCAGGGTTTGGGGTTCGATTCCCGCCTCCACCTTGTGTGTGTGGAGTTTGCATATTCTCCCCATGCCTCTGGGGTTTCCTCCGGGTACTCCGGTTTCCTCCCCCAGTCCAAAGACATGCATGGTAGGTTGATTGGCATCTCTGGAAAATTGTTCGTAGTGTGTGAATGAGAGTGTGTGTGTGTGCCCTGCAATGGGTTGGCACTCCGTCCAGGGTGTATCCTACCTTGATGCCCGATGACGCCTGAGATGACGCCAGGCTCCCCGTGACCCGAGGTAGTTCGGATAAGCGGTAGAAAATGAATGAGTGAGAGTAAGAGTGGATATCCATCTCAAAGCCAATAGTAACTGTATTCTAACCAGTTTTTTTTTTTGCTGGATCTCCTGGACACTTGTCTTAATGTATCTTGTACCCAATTAATCTCTTTTGCTGGATATTCATCTTTGGGTATATATTCCCACCAATCACTTGCTGTATATTGATCTCAAAGAAAACACTACCTGTATTCACATTAGTTTTATTTTGCTGGATCTCATAGACATTTGCTTTGAGGTATCTTGTACATTTATTCCAATTCATTTCCTTTTCTGTTTAGTAATCTCCGAGTAACTCATACCCATACTCCAACCAATCACTTGCTGGATATTCACTACCATGCAGCTCATACCTGTATCCCAACCAATCCCATTTGCTAGACATTGATTCTAGAGCAACTCCCAGTGGTATCCAAACAAATGTTGTCTTCATGGATATTTGTTGCATTATTGCAAATTATCCTCATGTTCTATCATGTTCTCTTGTGCTGGATATTCATCTAAAAGCAAACAGTTCCACTATTCTGACCACCTTCTCTTGCTGGATGGTCATCACCTGAACATTGGTTTTAATTGTGACTAATTTCTTTTGCCGGATGTTCATCCAGGAAAACAGAACGGCATGGAGACGAATATCTGTCAACAGATAATGATTGGAATGGGGAACTTCTCAAGTTCCACTGTTTTGCTATAGTTGCTTCAGTAATGTGAAAGAACTGCTCAGATATCAGAGCCTCACACTGTGGCATCCAGCACAACTGAGATGGTAATTTATAGTTTGGTTTTGAATGGTAACATCGGTGCTCGTTCTTGAGGCGTTTCTTCCGGGTACTCCGGTTTCCTCCCCCGGTCCAAAGACATGCATGGTAGGTTGATTGGCATCTCTGGAAAATTGTCCGTAGTGTGTGATTGTGTGAGTGAATGAGAGTGTGTGTGTGTGCCCTGTGATGGGTTGGCACTCTGTCCAGGGTGTATCCTGCCTTGATGCCCGATGACGCCTGAGATAGGCACAGGCTCCCCGTGACCCGAGGAAGTTCGGATAAGCGGTTGAAAATGTGTGAGAGAGTGAGTGAGAATTTCTTCCGCTTGACCTAGGGGTAACCCCCCACCATTTTATGTCAGTTTTGGCTAAATGTGCTGTTTATCATACAATGCTAGTTTTAGTCACATGACATATTGGTTTAGTGAAGTATATTACTTACCCCAAAATTCTATTGCCAACTCTTACAAAACCACCATGTATCAACATGACCTGTAATGGTTTCCACAATACTTTTTTCAGCACTGTTGTTTAATTCAGTGGTTTCTTCAAACAATCCAATGTTTTGTAAAGATCTAATCTAATAACCTTCTAAATTGGAGTCTTGGTTAAACCAAAGCTGGCAGCTATTATTTCTCTTCTGGCAGTCAATCAGTTCCACAAGTCTGTCGTAAAGTTAAAACAAATAAGCATCTTCATTTAGTAAGCAAAATACATAGGTCCAATTTAAGATTAACAGGAGGACACAAGGACAGTTGGCCAGTTTGATTGACACATCTCCAGGCCGTAGCTACGGAAACATTAATGTTCTGTACAGAAGTTTGGAAGTTAACCTGAAACACAGAACCAATTGATCAGAACCAAAACTGGCCAGATCTAGTATGTGTAGTTAGTTATTGGTTCCATTCAAACTGTAATACTGCGGGCATTAAAATGTCCCTGGATACCAGGAAACCTTAGGCATCAGGGGACGTGACCCAGAGATCCGGACAAAAGAATATACAGTAGAGTGAAAATGTTAGGAGAGATGAAATGTGTGTGTTCTCAGCAAGCTGTGAAGGCATGCAGTAGTTTGGCGGAAATACCTGTGTGTGTGAATGTGTGTGTGTTGGTTCAGGTATGTACTTTTCTAGCCACACTGTGAAGTGCAGCCCCTGGCTGAAGAATGTAATTATGGTACAAACTAGTGATATTTGGTAGCTTTTTGAGGCAGATTCTGAAAGAAAAAAATAACTGACATAAAAATAAATGCCTACTAAGATTGCTAATAAATGTTATTTTAAATGTTATAAATAAATGTTAAATTATGTAATGTAGTAAATATTGCTAATAACAAATGTGACTGTGCGAATTAGCTAGTAACAAATATAATGTAGGTAATGATAAAAAAAAAAGCAGGAGCACTGTGGGTCACTTAGCATTGTGCATCATGCTAGCTGGCATTTCTGCTAGAAGTAAATGTGCTCTGTGTTGGTTGTAAAGGTTCTATGCACATTGTGAACTGTTGGTTCAGTTGGCATACCTGTGTGTGTGTGTGTTTGTGTGTGTGTGTGTGTGTTTCTGAGCACGCCGTTAAATGCAGCCCATGTTTGCGGAGAGTAATTAAGGTAACCGCAGTCAGACACCAAACGTCTTAATCTCTCCATCTTACTGACCCTCAGAGCACAAAGTGCTGATAATCATTTATTTATGATTTATAACAGCCTTTTAGTGTTCATTTGGGAGAATGTGTAATTTAATGTGTGCATCGATGGGAGATTTATTACAAGTGAAAGTTAATTTAAATGTTAAAATGTGATGTGATGTGAGACCTACTAGAGTGATGTGTGATGTGATGTGAGCACTACTAGAGTGATGTGTGATGTGATGTGAGCACTACTAGAGTGATGTGTGATGTGATGTGAACACTACTAGAGTGATGTGTGATGTGATGTGAGCACTACTAGAGTGATGTGTGATGTGATGCGAGCACTACTAGAGTGATGTGTGATGTGATGTGAGCACTACTAGAGTGATGTGTGATGTGATGTGAGCACTACTAGAGTGATGTGTGATGTGATGTGAGCGCTACTAGAGTGATGTGTGATGTGATGTGAGCACTACTAGAGTGATGTGTGATGTGATGTGAGAACTACTAGGGTGATGTGTGATGTGATGTGAGCACTACTAGAGTGATGTGTGATGTGATGTGAGCACTACTAGAGTGATGTGTGATGTGATGTGAGCACTACTAGAGTGATGTGTGATGTGATGTGAGCACTACTAGAGTGATGTGTGATGTGATGTGAGCACTACTAGAGTGATGTGTGATGTGATGTGAGCGCTACTAGAGTGATGTGTGATGTGATGTGAGCGCTACTAGAGTGATGTGTGATGTGATGTGAGCGCTACTAGAGTGATGTGTGATGTGATGTGAGAACTACTAGGGTGATGTGTGATGTGATGTGAGCACTACTAGAGTGATGTGTGATGTGATGTGAGCACTACTAGAGTGATGTGTGATGTGATGTGAGCACTACTAGAGTGATGTGTGATGTGATGTGAGCACTACTAGAGTGATGTGTGATGTGATGTGAGCGCTACTAGAGTGATGTGTGATGTGATGTGAGAACTACTAGGGTGATGTGTGATGTGATGTGAGCACTACTAGAGTGATGTGTGATGTGATGTGAGCGCTACTAGAGTGATGTGTGATGTGATGTGAGCGCTACTAGAGTGATGTGTGATGTGATGTGAGCACTACTAGAGTGATGTGTGATGTGATGTGAGCACTACTAGAGTGATGTGTGATGTGATGTGAGCGCTACTAGAGTGATGTGTGATGTGATGTGAGAACTACTAGGGTGATGTGTGATGTGATGTGAGCACTACTAGAGTGATGTGTGATGTGATGTGAGCGCTACTAGAGTGATGTGTGATGTGATGTGAGCACTACTAGAGTGCATGGCTAACGCTACATTCAACCAAAGGTCATAGTCGACCAGTTAACTTCCTACTTAGTAACCTAGAATTTTCCTTATATCATAAAAAATGTTTTGTAATCAAGGCTGGATCATGCAGACAAACTTTTCTTTACTGGTAGCTTAATCTGTCCTTTCAGGATTTAGTGATTTTGTGTAGACATTAACACAAACTTTGTGATATTTGGAGATATTTTGCAAAGCCTAGCTAGCAAACATCTTATTAGCTAGATCTGATTCATACAAGTGGCATCGCACACAAGCAATGTAGCAGCTGTAACTCTGATAACTTCCAGAACCTCTCCATACGCCTCAGATATCTTCTCAGCCTTAAAATCAGCCTTAAAGTCACTCATTCACTCTCTCACTCACTCCCACACTCTATCATACTCACGCTCTTATTTACTCGCTTACTCATTCACTCACTCATTCGCTCACTCACTCACTCACTCACTCACTCACTCACTCACTCACTCACTCACTCACTCACTCATTCGCTAACTCATTTGCGCGCTCATTCGCTCACTCACTCATGCCATTATTCATTCACTCACTCATTCACTCACTCATTCACTCACTCATTCACTCGCTCACTCACTCACTCACTCACTTACTCAGTCATTCACTCACTCATTCACTCATTCACTGGCTCTCTCACTCACTCATTCACTTACATACTCACTCACTCATATACTCATTCACACGCTCTCACTTACTTACTCACTCATTCACTCACTCATTCACTCACTCATTCACTGGCTTACTCACTCACTCATTCACTTACATACTCACTCACTCACTCACTCATTCACTTACATACTCACTCACTCATATACTCATTCACACGCTCTCAATTACTTACTCACTCATTCACTGGCTCAATCACTCACTCACTTATTTGCTCACTCATTTGCTCACTCACTCACTCTCATTTGCTTGCTCACTCACTCTCACATTCACTCATTTACTCATTCATTCAAATGCTCGCTCACTTACTTACTCATTCATTCACTTATTCACTCCCTCCCTCCCTCCCTTCCGCACCCATTCACTCACTCGTTTTTTTGCTCACTCATTCACTCACTTATTCACTAAAAACTCACTCACTAAACATGCATTCATTCAGTCATTCACTCACTAAACACTCACTCACTCACTGCAAACAAATATGCATACATACTTAATAAAGCACACAGCTGTAAACCTCTGCTGCGGAACCTCTTTTTGATCTTAAGTTTCTTTCAGAAGAGAAGGAGGTTCTCGTTCAGGAGAATCCAGGTGTCTTAGATTTGAGTGTGATCAGGTGCAGGTACCCAGAGGCTGTGTGTGTGTTGTGTGTGCTGTGTGTGCTGTGTGTGCGTGCATAATCTGGGCCTGTAGACGCCGATCCTGTATGTTTCTTACGATAAGTTCAAAACACACTAATAGGCAGGAGACGCTGCTCCAGCTGTGTGTGCTTTTTTTGACTCATCGCATGAAGCATTCCTCATGGATTAGTCCAGTCTGATCCTTTATGGTGATGAAGAGCATTTCCAGACACACACACAAACACACACACACGCACACAGACACACATGTAGTGGGTGAAAGGATGACTGATAAGGCTGAAGTCTGTGTTTTCCTTTAGAAACCATGTTCAAATCTCAGAACGCATTCCTAACACACATTCTCTCCCCTCCTCGTCCACTCACACCGAGGGTTGTACGATTACACAATTTTTTAAATACCCAGCCGGTAATTTATTAAAAAACTAGCCGACTCGTTGTCTTTTCCGTAGTTAAATAAACAGATTCAAGATGTTATTTTTAGCATATTTTATTGTCGCTTATAAACAACAGCACTGAACACGACAAACCGCGCTTCAGTTAACAGACTCTCAGTCTACAAATGACATTTCCATTTTGAATGTTTAACAACAAAAATAAATCTGTACAATACATGAAACACGCAAAAATAGGACTCTTGTTTCTGGATCTGAGAGCACGCAGTCTGAAAGCTTATGTTCATCAGCAGAGACTCCTTATAGCTCAACAATGGAGGATGCAATGTTTTAAGAGACATTTCCAGGCTGATAATCAACCAAAATCTGAATAGGCTAAATTGCATCTGAAACGTGAGCTAGCGTCAGACTCTGAGATAGCTGAGTATCAAACTTCAAAAGCTACCTCAAGTGACATGCAACATGTGGCTCTGAACACCAGAGATTTGCACGGATTTCACACTGAAACTATTTTGCTTAAAGGTGGGGTCTCCGTTGTTTGAGAAATGCTTCAGAAAACTGCGTCGGGCCGCCAAACAAAACAAAAACAAAACTAACGTGTAGCCAATGAGCAGAAAGGGGCATGTCTTGTCAATATGCAATGGAGAGAGTGTTCAGTGCGCATGTGTGACATTAGCAGAAAGCGGTTTTAACATTGACATCTAGGATAAAAACAAAGAAAGAATGCGAAGAAAGGCTTACGATAAGGTAAGAAGTAGGATGTGTTAATATAGGATCAGCTTTCCAGAGCTGGAGAGAACTGAATGTCTTTCACGTGAAACGGAGCTAAACCTTTCACAACAACACACAGTACTACAAAAACACATTTGTATTACCATAGTATTACTCATTGAGTTCATTTATTGATAAAAATATCCCCTCGATCATCTGCCCCAGCAGGTTCCGCCATAATACTTGTCTGGGTTATACTTGGGTTATACTTGTCTGGTGTATGTGTGGGGCAGAGCTATCAAAACAGGGGTGGGACCCATTTGAGTTAGGGGCGTGTTTGTTTTGTTGATTTCAAATGTCAACATTGGCTTTCAAACAACGGAGACCCCACCTTTAAAGGAATAATTGGGGGTTGGGGACCAATCGGGGACTGATCAGACACTGATAAGATATAGATCAAGGATTGATCATAAGATGACCAGGAATTGATCTTAGACTGATCAGGGATTAATCAGGGACTGATCAGGGATTGACTGGAGGTTGATCAGGGAATAATCAGGGTTTGATTAGGGATTTGATGAGAGGTTGATCAAGGATTGATCAGGGATTGATCAGGGATTGACCCAAATTCCTTCTGAGTGGGGGTTAAATAGAATCCAGTTTCATGCACAGATTTACATTTCATTGTAAAGACTTATCACAGTGATGATGAGATGTTCTTTTATTTTAGTCGCACAACATGTCTTCAGATCCTTTACTGTGTTCCTAGTGAAGGTGTCAATCAACTAATCTAGAACAGTTCTGTCCTCATAGTACACAATCAACTCCACAAATGGTTAAATAAACAGAAAGTGGATAGATAGATAGATAGAAAAATAGATAGATAGATAGATAGATAGATAGATAGGAAAAGCTAGAGAAAGTAGATGAGTTTGTGATTGTATCTTCTGGTTTATACAGTGTATATTAAACAAAAATAGAGAATGTGTGTGTGTGTGTGTGTGTGTGTGTGTGTGCATTTGTGGTGTGGCATCTGGTTTTGCTCGGGAACACACACACTGTTTTTCAAGAAGTGGTTAGTGGGACTGACTCCCAGCCCCAAGCGCAAAACAAAGATTAGAAGTTCCACCTAAACACACACAGGCTGTGATGGCCAATCACTTGAACAACAGCCAAACAACACATGAAAACCAAAACAACACCCATACAACACCTGAAAACCAAAACAACACCCAAACAACACCTGAAAACCAAAACAACACCCAAACAACACCTGAAAACCAAAACAACACCCAAACAACACCTGAAAACCAAAACAACACCCAAACAACAACTGAAAACCAAAACAACACCCAAACAACACCTGAAAACCAAAACAACACCCAAACAACACCTGAAAACCAAAACAACACCCATACAACACCTGAAAACCAAAACAACACCCAAACAACACCTGAAAACCAAAACAACACCCAAACAACACCTGAAAACCAAAACAACATCCAAACAACACCTGAAAACCAAAACAACACCCAAACAACAACTGAAAACCAAAACAACACCTGAAAACCAAAACAACACCCAAACAACACATGAAAACCAAAACAACACCCAAACAACACATGAAAACCAAAACAACACCCAAACAACACCTGAAAACCAAAACAACACCCAAACAACACATGAAAACCAAAACAACACCCAAACAACACATGAAAACCAAAACAACACCCAAACAACACCTGAAAACCAAAACAACACCCAAACAAAATCTGAACACTAAAACAACACCTGAACACCAAAACCACACCTGATCATCAAAACATTACCAGAACACCAAAACAACATCAGAACCCCCCAAAACAACAACCTGAAACCACACCTGATCATCAAAACAACTGAACACCCAAAAAACATCAGAAAATTCAAACGACCCCCAAACTACACTCGGCTTTCATTTTCCATCAACTTTCTTTCTGTCTTTTTACATTTCTTCCCTTCTTACAGAAAGGCACATCCACTGACCTTCTGTTCTCTCTTCCTCTGCAGACTACTTTTCATTTCCCCATATTCACTCCATCTCTCTCTCTCACTGTCTGTCTTTCTCTATCTCTCTCTATCTATCTTTATTTTTTATTATATTCTCTTACCATCTTTTCATCTCTCTCTCTCTCTCTCTCTCTCTCTCTCTCTCTCTCTCTCTGTCTCTCTCTCTTTCACTCACTCTGTGAGCATGTGGAGTGTGTGTGATATCAGAGCTGAACGAGTGCTGAGAGGAAGGATTGATGCTTTACTCATCTGGTGGGCTTTTTGTGGTCACCATTTTCTTGCTCGAGTTCCTCGAACAGCGAATCTGCATTGGGTTGCGCGCTCGCGATCAGACCACACGGCGAGCGAGTTTACATTTCAGCTTACGCGAGACACCGGGGCTCGTGCAAGCTGCCAGTCGCAATATGAGCTACGGCAACTGGAAACTTTTTTACATGTTCACTTGGCATCAGGAAAAAGGGAGATTTTTGCAAACCCTAGCAGAAAGATTTGAGTTTCAGATCCTTTGATTCTTGTTTTCTGTTGGCTTTGTAGCATTTAAGTTCACACACTGAACACACACACACTGAACACACACACACACACACACACACAACGATGTATAAAGGTGCTGATTTAATATTTTCCACATCTGTTTGAGCAAGATGTGTTTTAATGCTAATTTGTCGCTCTGTTTAATGAGTTACATCATTGCTCTTTTCTGATTGGTTAGAAGGTCATTTTCTTAAACAGCAGCTGATTCGTTAATGTTTTTAACACAACAGCTTGTTGACAGGAAGTTGTTTGTGGAAGCTCCACATTTAGATAAAAATAAAGTCTAATCTTTGATGTAATAAAGTTTTCTAAAAGGAGGCGATTTTGGATATTTATAAAAGGATCGTTTTGAGTCTTTTTGAAGATGTTTTCTTTCTCATTTCTGGATTTCTGTAAAACTGCTCATGACATTATTTATTGTAAAAATTAACTATTTATAAATGTAAGGAAAATGTATTTAATTTATGGAAGAAATACTCATTAGATATATCTGAGTCATGTAACTTTTTTTTAAAGAGAAATCTGATCTTATAAACATCTGGGTCTGGATTCTGTTTGATTTCATACAAGAGACAAGAAACAGAATCAGAAGGTGGCAGAACACCTTGTGAACAAAAACAAGTGGTGAAATTTACAAAACTTAGATTAGAAACTTAGAGACTTATAAACGGAGATTAAAAGTATAAATTTGCTAGAAAGAAAGAAAGAAAAAAAAAATGGGGTCTACCGTTATTTTTCACAGGAAATTAAGTCCAAAGCTCAGAAGAGTTCAAATGCTCCCTGGCCTTGTGATCCAGTATCACCAGGTGAAAGGCTTTCTGAATTGAAGCATCAAACGCTGCTAACATAACAGGATTTACTACGTGATATCTTTGACTTCTGCTTTACTTGGTATTTAAAGTCTTACAGAGAAAAAAAAAGCCGCAGGGTGAGTAATGCAATAAGTGAAACTGATAACTGTTGGGAACTTTTAAGCGCTCACAGGATGTTCATCATTGCAGGGTCAAAGGTTAGAAGCTGTAGGAGCGACTCGCTCCGCCGCTGTAGTCTGTCTTGAAAGGGGCACTAAATAAGTCAGGAAAGTGCTATCTCTATTTTTCTGTCTTCTTTTTTTTGTGAGTCTCTCTTTTCTGCTGCTTTCTCTGATAATCTTTGATCAGAGCTCTTTAGCTGGTCTTTGCGTGTGTAATCCCTCTCTAAGTGTTTCTCTCTGTCTGGTTTAAGGCTCTGACTTGCAAGACCCTCCGAGCTCATAAACGCACTTGTATTCAATTACAGAGCTCTGCTGTGGTCTCTTGGCCCCAACCTCTCTCTCTCTCTCTCTCTCTCTCTGTCTCTCTCTCTGTCTCTCTCTCTCTCTCTCTCTCTCTCTCTCTCTCTCTCTCTCTATGTGTTCATTCCTTTAATAACTGCATACTTCTGGCCCTCATTCCCTCTGCTATGGTGGCTGTGGGTACTGCGGTTTTGTGTGATAGTGTGTAATAGGGGTTTGACAAAAAAAAAAAAGACAGTGTATGTTCAGCAGGATCTACGTACTGTTCACTATCGGTCTTGTCAAAAACCCAACCAATTCTGGACGGCACCTTTTTGCCCCTAACCAGCTTCTTCATCTTTGTTTTGTTTGTCATGTGGGTTTGAGGAAACCGCAGCTGCGCCGCCTTCTTCCTCCGTCTGCCGTGGGTTTGACCACACGGTGCTGGTGAATGTGAAGCAGTCAGAAGACCCACAGAAGATCTTAGTCCCAGCTGAAGCAGCTGCAGAGGAACAGCATGCTAGCTAAGCGAAGGTGGTGTTAGGGTGGGATGGGTTGGGGTTTGGAGGGTTAGCTAGCAAACATGAAGGGAATCGCTAATAACCAATGACAAATAGGAAATCTGTGGGACAAATGAGACGTTTTCAACCAGTTTAAACAAACAAATGATTTGGCTGTGAGTCTGATCTAAAATGAGTCAGGACAGAACTGTTGTCTTTCAGTGTTAGACGTGTGTTTTTCCCTCTGTTGATAATCTTACACTGAATTTTAAAGGTTGACGATCAAATTTGAGCTGCTTATGAACAAACACTTAGAGCGTTTCAGAGAGCAGTAATGGGTTTGATATCAACATTTACTTTGAAGATACAAAACATCTGCTTGGAAAAAACTTTTCTACTAATACGTTCCCTCTAGTATTGTAGGGAAAACAGAAATACTTAAAATGAATAAAACACCTCATATTCTTAAAGTCCTGAGTGTCTACTTTCATATGAGCTTCATATTAACACCACTGTGGGAACGTAAAACAGAAGCAAATTCTATCATTTTACCTAAGCTTCATATCATGTCTGAGGAACCGGGAGAAACTGGGAGAAACTGGGAGAAACTGAGACGTAGCAGTTAAGGCTCTGTGTCACTGATCAAAATGTCTGGAATTTAACCCAATTCCACCAACCTTCTCCTGTTGGGTCCTTAAACAAGACCCTTAACCTTCTGTTCACCAGGAGAGCTGTGAGTTCAACTTCCTATCAAGCAGTGGTTTGAGAATATATGTGGGTATGCGAAGAAAATGATCTCACTGCTGTATCTGTATGTGTATGTATATGTGACAAATCAAGTCTTTCTGTCTTTTTTTTTTTTTGGGAAGAACCTTCTCCCCATGTGATAACTCAATGTGTTACACCAATAAAACATTTTCCAAATAGGAATTTGGGGAATTTTAAACTCATTTTGAACACTGCAAAAAATCCTAGAAGCTATTAGCATGAGTTTTGATATGGTTGCTAACATGAACATGCCATCTGTCCTTGGAAACAGTCTTGAGAGTGTTGCTCCATCCATCAATCCATCCAACCAGAACCTGGAGTCTGTATCAAGGGACTTGGGGCACAAAAATGAAGACACACTGGACAAGGTACCAGTCCATCATAGGACACAAGTACACACACTACAAAACCCCTGAAGCACAGGGAGAACATTTAAACTCTGTGCACAGAGAGACGAGGTGGGAATCAATCCCAAACCCTGGAGTTGTGAGGCAAACATTCTACCATCTATGCTGTCCATGAGCATAAATGAGCTCGTCCTCAACTTCATTTCAGTTTCTGATTCATTTTAGCTGATGTGTTGGACTGTAACTGTAATTAAAGGTAAGATAATTTTATATAACAGCTATAACAACTAACAACTTTCAAGAAAAAACTTAATCTTGTTCATGCTTATGGATTACTCCACTGTGTGCGGAGTCCCTCAGGTGTTCATCTTAGGCCAAATACAGATGTTGCCTGTAGGTTTGATTGCAAAATTGAACTGCACAATAAACTACTGAATGGCAATGAAGCCTTTTCAGCAGGTGTCATGGAGCCGTTCATTCTTTGTGTGTGTGCATGTGTGTGTGTGTATGTGTGTGTATTTGGGCATACAAATGCGTGAAAAAATATGATATTACAGAGACGGCTTTTTCTGCCAAATGCAGCAAACATTTGGTTACTGGAGCTGAAGGCATGGCTGTGCATATAGGACTATTAACTGTGTGTGTGTGTGTGTGTGTCTGTATGGAGACAGTGGGAGCTCTGTGGCTTTGAGGGGAAAGTCACTTTGTTTCCTCTCAACAGACGAATCAGGCAGAGCTCAGCAGCTTTTAAACACTTTATAATTCCACCTCTCGCCACCCTGTCTCTCTCTCTCTCTCTCTCTCTCTCTCTCTCTCTCTCTGTCTCTCTCTCTCTCTCTCTCTCTCTCACACACACTTTTTCAGTAGTCCTGGAAACATGTGAATGCGTGTGTGATTCTCCCTGAGGGCGTCATCACTGTCTGACAGTCCTGCAGTAGCACTTTTAACAGGCTCATTTTATCCCAGCACACACACACACACACACACACACACACACACACACACACACACACAGATGTGAGGTGCTTAAGTCTGATAACCCTCCACTGATAATTATTTGACCCACATAAGGTCCCATATACAGGTGCTGGTCATATAATTAGAATATCATCAAAAAGTTGATTTATTTCACTAATTCCATTCAAAAATTAAAACTTTAATTTTGATGATCTGCTGCTGACCAACTTTATGAAGATGCAGCTTTCATTTTCCAACAGGAATTGGCACCTGCACACAGTGCCAAAGCTACCAGTACCTGGTTTAAGGACCATGGTATCCCTGTTCTTAATTGGCCAACAAACTCACCTGACCTTAAACTATTATTGTGAAGAGGAAGATGCAATATGCCAGACCCAACAATGCAGAAGAGCTGAAGGCCACCATCAGAGCAACCTGGGCTCTCATAATACCTGAGCAGTGCCACAGACTGATCGACTCCATGCCACGTCGCATTGCTGCAGTAATTCAGGCAAAAGGAGCCCCAACTAAGTATTGAGTGCTGGACATGCTCATACTTTTCAGTTGGCCCAGATTTCTAAACATCCTTTCTTTGTATTGGTCTTAAGTAATATTCTAATTTTCTGAGGTACTGAATTTGGAATTTGGGGGCACGGTGGCTTAGTGGTTAGCACGTTCGCCTCACACCTCCAGGGTTGGGGGTTCGATTCCCACCTCCGCCTTGTGTGTGTGGAGTTTGCATGTTCTCCCTGTGCCTCGGGGGTTTCCTCTGGGTACTCCGGTTTCCTCTCCCGGTCCAAAGACATGCATGGTAGGTTGATTGGCATCTCTGGAAAATTGTCCGTAGTGTGTGAGTGTGTGAGTGAATGAGAGTGTGTGTGTGCCCTGCAATGGGTTGGCACTCCGTCCAGGGTGTATCCTGCCTTGATGCCCGATGACGCCTGAGATAAACACAGGCTCCCCATGACCCGAGGCAGTTCGGATAAGCGGTAGAAAATGAGTGAGTGAGTGAATTTGGGATTTTCCTTAGTTCTCAGTAATAATCATCAAAATTTAAAGAAATAAACATTTGAAAAATATCAGTCTGTGTGTAATGAATGAAAATAATATACAAGTTTCACTTTTTGAATGGAATTAGTGAAATAAATCAAATTTTTGATGATATTCTGATTATTTGACCAGGACCTGTATATCAGATGTACACAGAGTCACTGCAGAATCTTCCTTGGTCCTGAGGAGGTCTTTCAGGTAGGTTTAATGGTTGTTCAGAGTCTACGCTTCTCAAATAAAATTAGTCCTACTTGTAAGGCAGTATAAGGACATCTGTCCTCTAAGGGTCCTTATTAGGAGACATCTGAAACTGTATCGCATGTGAGAAGGCAATCCTGTAATTTTTTCTCACCAGACAAGAATTCCATAAAAGTTAGAAAAACACGGCAGGCACAACTGTCGCTCTGAGGAGAAATAATCCTTCAGCAACGCGCACTTTATACTTGTTCTGCAAAAACACAGTGATGGAATCGTATCGTAAAACATGACATGAGAGCGAAATTTGCTGGAACTTAATAAAGACACATGGTTATTGATGGGATTGGTGGGAACAAATACAGGATTTCACACAACACACAACACACGCTACATAAATAAGATACAATTCAGAACTCTTTAATATCACAAATTCAACCATACAGTCGCTGATTGTTACATGTGGGATATATGGGAACAGTTCAGATTTATTCTAAAGGAGTGAGAGGCCACGCCTCCTTTACTGTGTCTCATGCAGACAGAGGCCACGTCTCCTACACTGAGACTGAGAGACACAGAGGTCACGCCTTCTTTTGCTGAGACTGACACACACACAGTGGCCATGCCTCCTTCACTGTTACTGGCACAGAGGCCACGCCTCCTTCACTGTTACTGACACAGAGGCCACGCCCATTCACTGTTACTGGCACAGAGGCCACACCTCTTTCACTGTTACTGATACAGAGGCCACGCCTCCTCCACTGTTACTGACACAGAGGCCACGCCCCTTCACTGTTACTGGCACAGAGGACACACCTCCTTCACTGTTACTGACACAGAGGCCACGCCTCCTCCACTGTTACTGACACAGAGGCCACGCCCCTTCACTGTTACTAGCACAGAGGACACACCTCCTTCACTGAGACTGACACACACAGAGGCCACGCCTCCTTCACTGAGACTGACACACACAGAGGCCACGCCTCCTTCACTGAGACTGACACACACAGAGGCCACGCCTCCTTCACTGAGACTGACACACACACACAGAGGCCACTCCTCCTTCACTGAGACTGACACACACACAGAGGCCACGCCTCCTTCACTGAGACTGACAAACACAGAGGCCACGCCTCCTTCACTGAGACTGATATAAATAATAATGTAGCTAAAATAAACGAAACAATAATCAGCGTAATAAAGAACCTAAGCGTGTGTACCGGACTTTAAATCCACAGAGACGTCCGGATTCATTTAGTAATGAATCCACCACCAACTATTATTCCCTAATGTACGCTGTTGTGATTTGGCGCAGTCGCATTGTAAATACGTTAGAAACTTCACGACCCTAACACAGAGCCATGAGTGAACTGGGTTTATTTTAGGAAGGAAAGCATCGTTCTCATGGGAGAGACGGTCGAGAGAGGTGAGGAGTGTGTGTGAGAGAGAAAGAAAGAGAACAAGAGTGAAGAAGGAGTCGGGGGGGACACACATCTGTGGGTCTGTAGACTTTTGGGTAAAGTCCCAACAGACACACACACACACACACACTCGAACACACACACTGATTGGTAATGTAGGAGGCCAGTACCAGTAATGTCTGTGCCCTCGGGCTGAGAGACATTTTCAAATACCGATCCCTCCTTTGGAATGCAAATATAGCTCTAACTGCTATCCATAGTCTGTTGGCGAAAGAACACACACACACACACACACACACACACACACACAAAAGTTAAGCATCCTCCTAATGAAAAGCAGCAAGGCCATGTGTCCTTCTGTACTGCTAATAACAGAACCAGACGTTTTTGCAAAGCTGAAGGATTTGTGAACAGACTCACACAAACATGCACACACACACACACACACACACACACACACACACACACACACACACACACACACATATTTGGAGGGATTCTTTTTTGTGACATCATTTATAAAATTAGTTTATAGCTTGATAAGATATGAGGTTGGATGTGTTGGTGTCATGTATAAGGTATAAGAAAAGGTTTGTGCTATTGCTTAATTAGATTAATTGTGAGGACAAATTGCGAAGTAGTTAATCATCAAACAAGCTACATGGTCATGTGATGGTGCCTTTGGACATTCTGTCATGTCAGCTAACAGCTAACACACAATTGTGAAACTATACTACAAAGTAATCCTGTACTGATAGAAAACACTGTACAGCTGCTGGTTTCTCAGGTCTACCACCATACATATCTCTATAAGTCCAGTATATTAAAATCCCACCGAGCCCGAAGTGTTTGCTTCTCAGGCCGGTCGTGACACCAACAGTGACGGAGTGCTTGTGTGAGGCGCTGGTATGAGTCCATCAACAATCACACGGACGTTTAAAAGATGTGAGAACGGCGTCTTTGCCAGATGTTTATGGGATGTCTGGATGCTGGCCAGCATATGAAATGGTTTTAGTGTGTCTTTTAAGGACTGTTGTGTGAGATGTAACATAGACCAAAAAAGGACAAAAAAGTTTGGAGGACAGATGGAGGAAGAGCTGCGTGCATTTTAACCCACATGTAGCTAAAAACCATGCAAATCTGAAAATGTTGGACTGCATGATTAAAAAAATGCTTTCAAGTACATATTTACATACAACATTATATCAATTTTATCATTCCAAGAACTCCATTTGTCCCATTCCACAGGTTTGTCCCATCAGGTTTGTTCCATTCCTCGCATCTGTCCTATTTTGGTTTGTCTGCTCCTCGAGTACGTCCATTCTTTGTGTTTATCCCATTTTTCAGGATTGTTCGTTCCTAGGATTTGTCCCATTCCTCAAGTCTGTCCCATTCTTCGGGTATGTCCATTCCTCTGGTTTGTCCCATTCCTCAGGGATGTCCATTCCTTGGGTATGTCCCATTTCTCGGGTACATCCATTCGTCTGGTTTGTCCCATTTCTCAGGATTGTCCATTCCTCTGGTTTGTCCCATTTCTCAGGATTGTCCATTCCTCTGGTATGTCCCATTCCTCAGGGATGTCCATTCCTTGGGTATGTCCCATTTCTCGGGTACATCCATTCCTCTGGTTTGTCCCATTCCTCAGGCTGTAATCATATCACAGGAATAAAATTCTAGATTTGAGGAAAAAGAGACATTTTACTTTTCCTTAGTAAGTTAGCTTTGGCTCCCAAGGTTTAACCTTCACTTGCTAGTTTAGCCATATCATTCCAAGAACTTGATTTGTCCCATTCCTCAAGTTTGTCCCATTCCTCAAGTTTGTCCCATTCCTCAGGTTTGTCCCATTCCTCACGTTTGTCCCATTCCTCAAGTTTGTCCCATTCCTCAAGTTTGTCCCATTCCTCAAGTTTGTCCCATTCCTCAGGTTTGTTTGTTAATTGACTATGTTCATTCCTCAGGTTTGTCCCATTCCTTTGGTTTGTCCCATTCCTCAAGTATGCCCCATTCTTCGGGTATGTCAATTCCTTTGGTTTGTCCCATTCCTTCAGTTTGTCCATTCTTAGGTTTTGTCCCATTCCTCAGGATTGTCCATTCCTCTGGTTTGTCCATTCCTTCAGTTTGTCTGTTTCTCAGTATTGTCCATTCCTTGCGTTTGTCTGTTTCTCAGTATTGTCCATTCCTTGGGTTTGTCTGTTTCTCAGTATTGTCCATTCCTTGGGTTTGTCTGTTTCTCAGTATTGTCCATTCCTTGGGTTTGTCTGTTTCTCAGTATTGTCCATTCCTTGGGTTTGTCCCATTCCTCAGGTTGAAATCGTGTCACAGGAATAAAATTTGAGATTTGAGGAAAAAGTTCAATGCATCATTTCACACATATCTCCATCAACAGAACATTATAACTCTAATTTGAAATGTTATAAATTGTAGCAAGAGCCATTTTAATTTTACCTCAGTAAGTTAGCTTTGGCTCCCAAGGTTTAGCTTTCACTCCCTAGTTTAGCCTTTATTTGCTAGTTCACTATCTTAGCTAGCTTTTTCTCACTGATTACCTTTGAATCTCTAGCTCACATCTCAGACTAAAAAGAAAGCAGCAGCACTTTATATTGCCAAGTAAGAAATTCTGGTTCATGTGTAAAGTCACCAATTATTCAGTCTTTTTACTGCACATTGCGCCCACAAGACCAACATTAACCTCATTAGAAAGCAATTACAGATTTAGCTGAAGCAAATGAAACGTAAAAAAGGGTTAAAATGGACCGAAATCTACTTTTATGGGCATATAAAATTTTGGCGCTCGCTGGGGACGAGTTTTTTTTCTTCTAGACTACTTCTCATACTTTTGTGCTTCATAGCTAGAATTTCAGCCTTGGTGTGTAAAAGTGTTGTGATACTGAGGAGTAAAAAATGGAGCTTTATCTTCAGCTGGAACTTGGAGCAGTTGTGAAATGTGGCAGTGACATGCCAAGAGCTTCCAGTCGACGAAAAGCGTCTGGAGTCCAAAACGTTCATCATTTGCCCCTGAGATTTCACCGAGCTGTATGTGAGTGTGTGTGTTTCTGGGCTCAGTGGTAAAAGTGTATTGGTGCTGGATGGATACCAAGTCCAGAACAAAGATAACAACTTACTCTAGTTACAATATGTACCCACAAACACAGAGAAACACACACACACAGACACACAAACACCCACACATCAAATACACACAAACACACTTCCTTCATCTTGTATCATAAATACAAATAGATAATTTCTATAATGTTAGCAGGCATTTAGTGAAGTCAGTGAGCTTGTCTCAGACACAGACGTGTGAGGACACGCCCCCTCTAACAAGTAGGATACAGGTCCGTGTATCACCGTGCTTCTGAATGCTACAG